>NC_088679.1:41863545-42174136 GCF_950023065.1 Planococcus citri
CTTGAGAAAATATTTCAAACCTTCATCATCAATCCTAACATACTGAACAACATAGCTAAAATGTTGGCATAATCTGCACTGTAATCATCAATTCCAGGGGCAATTCGTCCATTCAGAAAAGGTTTATATCTGTAAATAGATGAAAAATCGTAGGCAAGAATATCGTCAATTTTTTCACTCAAATTATTCTGACTGATGTCGGAAATATCGGGATGTGTTTTTTGACACTTACCTATGGATTTTATCAGCTCTGCGAGGATCTGTGTGACCAGGTGGCATTCTGATTGATGAGTAGTAAACTAGACGATTGACAGCTAAATTATTATTGAGAAAGATTTATGTTAATTAAAAACGTTTGTCGCACACTTCAACTTTTCTTACAGTTTTATACAAAATTCAGAAATCAGAAATCAGATTGAAAATAGTTGAATTATTCGAAATGAAAAAATCGTCATTGATAACACAGTGATAACACACCACAACCTGAAAATTTTCATTTTTCCGTCCCATTTTTCTCTTTTTATGGGAAAAAAAGAGAATTTTGTGAAGATTGACAACACTTATTATTATTGATTTTTCAATTCATCGCCAGAGAGCGTTTAAAAACTTTTGAAGTTTTGGAAAATTCTAAAAAGACAGGTCAAAACAAGCTTCATCAAGGAGGCCGTAATATCAAAATTTGTTTTGAAAAACAGAAAAAAGTTGTAGTCCGAATTTGCAATTTGTGTTCAGATTTCATTTTGAAGCTCAATTTTAATTAGTAAATGTGTTGGTACGTGATTAAGTTGAATTCTGATTCAGAAGCGTAATGATGACTTGATTGCTACACCTCGCACGCTAGTTACTCATTGCGAATGTTCACGATGAACTGCCTGATGTATATTGATATGTTGTATCATGTAAAGTGTTTTTAAAATCAATCGTATCAATTAATTTATTCAATTATGGAAGTTTCCGAAACACCAAATTTACTCATCAATAGCTCACCATCGTATGAACATGGATTAAAATTTACTTCAAGATCTCCGTCCATTTCGTCAATTGATCACTGGCCTCAGTTTTTCGTATCAAGAGTATCGAGGAAAGATAATTTTTCCGTTTTGAAATGTAAGTAATTAGGTATGCCTTACAATACTTAATTGAATTTTCAATATTATATTCGATCAGATATCGAATAGATTAATTCACCTTGTAATCTAACGTTCGTGAATGCTTCGCCGAAACCAATCCATTCAAGATCAAAATCTATCATACTTCAACTAAAATCAATGCTGATTGTTGTGTTACTTACTTATCAAGTTGAAAATGAATTATTATCTCGAGTTTCAACTTTTCCAAAGAATAAAACCTATTGAGAAAGTATTGTATTGTTCGTACATATAATGGTTACAGCTTAATGCTTCCATTTTCAAATTATATTATTTTATTATAATTATAATTCTACAATCCATAGTTTCTGAATTATAACCATTTGTGAAATTTTCAATCACTGGCTTTATTGGAGCAAAACTCAAAAATTCTAACTTACTTGCTTAGATATTTTTGTGTATGACAATTCTCGCTGTGTATTGTTAATACGGTTTACTACGCTGCGCTTACGTATCGATTTTTTTACCCTCTTTAGAAGGCGTTAAACACTCTCCACTGTAGCAAAATTGCCCTTCTGGGTGGCGCCAATCGATGGAACATTATGAAAACATATTACGCCGATATTGTTCTTTGTGACTTTTACGTTCGGTTTATTTACCGTATGTGATAAATTTGTATTCATTACTGTCGTTTTTCGTTATAATGAACTGACAAGAATATAGTTTTTGGCTCTCCTCATTACGGTGCTATTTCAATGTTAAAGTTATGCCCGCGTATTTGCGATGTTGAATTATACGGTTATTGTTCTGCAATAACTCCGTGATTTTTTTCCACCTGCGTATCTTCTTCCATAAATTTTCACTCGACAGCTCGTGATGGACAGCTGCAGCGCCCAAGATACTATCTACTTGTGTAATTTTAAAGTATCCGTTGATGGAGAATGGTTATGTTTACGCGAAGTAGACGAACTTCAAGATAAAAATATCGATTCGTATCCCGAATTAAAAACACCTTCCCCTATTGATACTCATTTTTTAATGCGTATGTTTTTCGCAAATTACGAAAAATAAGTTTATTTCCAATTCCGCTCATATTGATTTACTTTTTGCAGCTCGAGATCCTGTTATTATAGAAAGGAGAAACTTGGTCAACATTTCTAAATTAATAGTAAAAGAATTGATCGATACTTCTATGAAATATGGACGTATGCTGGATTCGGATCACATGACGCTGCAACATTTCTTCATTGTTTTGGAACACGTTCTGCGACATGGTTTACGTCCTAAAAAGGTAGCCGTTTTGACTTTCTCAGTAATAAATTGACCTGTTGATGGTAAACATCGAACAATCTTCAATATGTTACTTTTTCTCAGGGATTACTTGGTCCGAAAAAAGAACTGTGGGATATTCTACAAATGGTTGAAAAATTGGATCCAGAAGCGCAAGATATGACTTGTAGTGTCCGAGATTTACCAACCGTCAGGTACTTACCTTCATACCTCGTAATTCCTTCATTTTATCGGTTATTTATTTCAGAACTCGATGTACATTTTTCTCTTTCTATTAGGACTCATAGGGGTCGAGCGAGAGCTTGGCTTCGAGTTGCTTTAATGCAAAAGAAACTGGCTGATTACTTGAAGGTTCTAATCGATCATCGAGATGATGTTTTATCAGAGTATTTTGAACCAGATGCTTTGATGATGAGCGAGGAAGCTATCGTCATTATTGGACTCTTGGTTGGATTAAACGTGATTGATTGTAACTTATGCATTAAGGTGAGTTTCATTATCACGAAGTAGTGCAGTTTCTTGCGTAACATTTTTCACATTGTTATATTTTCGTACAGGAAGAAGATCTTGATTGTGAACAAGGAGTGATTGATTTCTCCCTGTATTTGAGATCTAATCATCAGAATAATAACGTCACAGATACTCCAGATAGCGACGTAGAATACGAAAATATGAGCGCTGTGTTAGATCAGAAGAATTACATCGAAGAATTGAATAGACACTTGAAGTTGGTTTTTATGAAAACGCTGCTTGTCAGAATAGCGCTTTGGTTCAAATTTTAATCTTATTATATTTCTGTACAGCGCTACTGTGGCCAACTTACAGTCTCAAGTTGAATCTTTAACTACTACCAACGCATTGATGAAGGAAGATCTCGAAATTGCGAAAGGAAATATAATTGCTTTGATGCAAGAAAACACGGTTTTGAAAACTCAAAAAAATCAAAAACAGAATTTCAAACACAAAAAAGATGTAAGTTCAGTTCTCCTCTTATACTCCACATCTCCCCATGACAAAAAAATCGAACAAACAAACAAATTAGTGTCAGATTTTTCACGAATGGATTTCGGAATTTCGGATCATTATTATTATTATCGACTTTCTATATGTACCTATACCTAGCAATAACTTCTGTGTATTGAAAAAAAAAATCTTTTAATTTATTTCAGAGTAATTCAAACAGTCCGAATGAGAAAAGAAAAAACGAAGTTTTCGATGGTGAAGAACCTTCGGATATTGAACAACTAAAACATCAGCTAAGTGTCGAAAGAAAATTGAGACATGATACAGAACGAGAATTGAACGCTCAAGTGAATATTTTTTTTCTTTGTTACTAATATTTTATTCGGCGAAAATTCTCTACGAATATAATTCGATTCTCACAGACTTGTATCAAAGCTGAAATGGAAGTTGCCATGAAATTATTGGAAAAAGATATCCATGAAAAACAAGATACCATTATTTCTTTAAGAAAACAGCTAGAGGATATTAAAACGATAAATCTAGAAATGTACAGAAAATTACAGGTAAGCTTTTAACTGCATTTAAGTACATAAAACAATGGGAAAATACTTGAAATTAATTTTATATACTTCTTACCTAATTTGACATTTTTACGAATTTGAATTTATGGAAATGATGATTTTTATTTGTTTTGATTTATGTCGTATTATTTTAATTCTCATGCCAGTTTACTTCCGCAAAGTACTGCACCAGTTTTGTTTTGTTTTGTTTTGTTTTTTATTTTAATTTTGTTTCTTTCTATTCGACTTTTTAAAATTATTTTTAAATTGAAAAGATAAAATTCATTTCAAGAAACATTACATCGATGTCAATTTCGATTATAGTGCTCGTCTTTTGACATCGCTATTTTGTAGGTTTTTAATTGTATTTATGGTTGACGCTTAATCTATGACGTTTAGGAATGCGAAGAAGAATTAACACAGAAAGCCGAAGTAGTCAGTCGTTTACAAGCAAAAACTTTACAAATCGGACAGATGTTGAATAATTTACAAAAATTTAATCATTTGTTAAACGACGATCAGATTAATAATAGGAATATGGACAACAGAGCGCAGTTTTCGCGATTTAATAAAAATCCAATTAAAATCAAACCGAATTCTTTGGTATTAAAAGAAATTCCAAAACTGTCTGCGAACGCTGCGAAAAAAGAAGCAAGTCCGAGATCACTCGAAAGTGAAAATTTCGAGCAAGAGAAGCAACAATGCCATGTCAAAGCTGAAAACGAAAATGTTGAAACTCCGAAATCTGACGTGGTTCAGTCAGTGTCGGTATCGAGTGAAAATATCGAAAATGAACCTCAACAACAAAATTCGAACGAGGGTGAACAGGTTGTGACGGAAACCTCCCATCCTATAGATTCTAATAAGACTGAATCGTAAATGAAGTACCTAATTTTTTGTTTTGGATTATCTACTCGTATCTTACAAAAAATTATTCGTATCATTTTTGAAACGTTTTCTGGTCAAATATCTAGTCAGTATTTCTATTTATTATCTTTGTAGGATTTTTTTTTCTAGTACGTGTTTCTTTACGAATTAATCTTTCGCAATAATTATTTAATCCTTGGAAAAATACTTACTAATATTTTTCCTACGCATTTATATTGCCTATGATAAAGTTTTTATTCGTTTTATTACTTACCTTTGATAAAGATTTGAGCTTTTGGTAAATGATACTTGATTATTCTTTTAACGAAGTGTAATTTAAACTAAAGCCAATTAACTTCATTATTTTATTTATGTTACATTAATGACACGAATTTAATTCAACGAAGAAAATTAATCAATTTCAAGCTTTTTTACAGTACTCGTAAATACATTACCTACCTTACCTACTTATTGCGATTGTATTTCAAATTATTGTTTTAAAAATTTTCAATTTTTTTCATTTTATCTGAAAGATCTCTGTTAATATTTAAAAAAATATATATTTCAAGATTGCGAAACAACTCATACTCCGAGTATTAAAACGGTATAACATATCAATGAAATGATGAATCGAAATGAAAAATAATTACCTATTGTATTACCAATTTATCACGTAGAATGTATTTGTTAAACCGTTAGGACATTATTTCTTGTTACTACCTTAAGTACCCAATTTTGTTCTGATTTCGTAGTGTTCTTTTAGTATTATTTCCTGTTTTCGTTTTTCTCCTTATGCGAAATTAGATGTATAAAATGTGCTTTTATTTCTGTTTTTCAAAACAGTCAATTCAGAATAACAATGTACGTATTCCCGGTTATTAGCTTTTAGACGAACTTTTGTCACTATTTACAATTTTTATGAAACCTGTAATCTCATTTAATGAATTTTCAAGTCCTTCTGCGCCATTTTTTGAAAATTTGTCGAAGTGTTGGCCTTTTTGCCTACGTCGGCTACGTCCACTAAAAATTAAAGATTCTGATAAGATCAATCTTTCTTGCATTGGTGTTTAGAGTGTTTGATGAGAGAGCGTGAAGGTGCAAGATTGTGTATCTCTGACAAAAAGTTTAGTTAACACTGTTTCATCTGTCAAATTGAAAATACAAACGGGCCTTGAAAAAAGTAGAACTGATGTCAAACAAACTGTCAAAACACTGGAAGTAAATTTCAACGTTTTGTTGGGCTTCGTCAAGTTTTAGAAAATATTCAAAATGAACTCCGGTCATTGCACATCCGCTCATCGGATATCGAATTGAATCTTTTCATGTAAAGTCCAATACCAATCACATTAATAATTTAATTTCCAAACAAAAACCCTCGAGTATATTAAGTTAGGTAGTTCAATATAACTTATCAAAAATCACTCGATTTGTTAAAAACAATTATCTACCAACCTACTTAAAAAATACATAATAATGCTTATTAGCATTATGAAAAGAATCATGTTAAAGAGAAATGATGTATTTCGTTACCTCGCTTATGCATATTAATTTTTCGATTTTATATTTTGTTATGTACGCAAAGTTTTATAATAATAAAAATTGTTTAAAACAATTGTGATCTTTATTTAAATAATTTTTCTGTGTTTGTACATTGCGTAGATAAATTCCCTCTTCGTGTATAGTACAGCTTATGGCTGCAGTCCGCTCGGCACTGATTTTTTTTCCTTTATCAATTTTTCAATTTTTTTTTCTATTACGGTTCTATTTTAAACGAACCGCGTGCTTTACTTTGTGGAAGTGTAATTTAGGCAATTTTATTTTTTAGATTTACAGTATTTTCGGTATTAGATATGCATGCATTATTTAGTTGTTTTTTTTTCTCTTTTTAATCCAAAGCTTACATGTAGATTAATCCTCTGGCACAAACCTTTAAAATTATTTAGCTGGCTTTATCGCTTTGATTAGCAGTATTTTGTAATTCTAGGAATGCGAAAATACCCTTAAACATAAAACCGAACTCATAATTAAATTAGAAGCGAAAACCAGTACGATGGCTGATGCTTTAAAAAAAATGGATGAAAAGTAAGTCCCACCGGATGATAGATTAATGTAGATGATCGATTAGTGCATATTAATCAAAAATTATTATTGTGTAGATTCGATGTACTAGAACGTGAACGAATCAGTACCGTTGAAGCTTTAACTAAAGAAAAAGAACAGCTGAAAATCAATACTCACGTGGCCGGATGCTTGGACGGTGAATTGAAAAAGGAACGAGGTAAACGAGAAAATCTTGAAAAATCTTTGGAAGAAGAGAAAGACAAAATCGAAAAAATTAAGGAGGAAAACGCGCAATTAAAAATCATCGCCAATGTAAGCGTTTATTTATCGATTTGAGATATGTATATGCAGCAAAATATTATCACCTATGTAGTTTTTAATAATCTCACGTTGCAATATTCCACAGAAATACGTAGTGTTACAAGAAGAACATCATAAACTCGCAGAACAGTGCAAAGAGCAAGAAAAAGCGTTAGAAGAGTTAGGCGCACAATTCGGTATCTCAAAATTGGAAGTATCAGATTTGAAAGAAGAGGCTTCTTTAAAAATGGGTAAAAATGAGGTACAATGGGCGTTAGATAAAGAAGTCACGCATTGTACCTCTTGCGGTAAAGAGTTCAACTTAACTCGTCGAAAAGTACGTATCTGCGACTATAAAATTCGACTATAACGAAATGTTGTACTCACTTTGTCAATTTTTACAGCACCACTGTCGGCAGTGCGGAAGTATTTTTTGTCATCCTTGTTCCGATAATTTTATCGCTCTTCCCTCGACCACTAAGCCTGTACGAGTTTGTGATAATTGCCATCACGTGTTGGTTGCTCAATATTCAGTCGTAGGAGATAGTTAAGAGTGCAATTTTTGAGCATTTCAGTTTTCTTTACAAAAATTGTCTCGTTTACGTACCATTTATATAATTATATTATTCTTTAATGCGAGGTTGTGCAGATCTAATGTTTTTATTGGAGAATGTAACCGATGTTTAAATGAAAGTGATTTTAATTTTTAGCTTTTAAACCTTTTTGCAATTATTAGTTTTTTTTTCACAATATGACTCTTGATTCCTGGTTGAAACTTACTACCGTGCATTTTTATACCTCGTTTATTTATTCACATTTTATTTACGTTTGTTTATTTTTTTAAAAGTATTATTCAATTTTATGACGGTTTTCATATATACGTCATGTCACCAAGAAGTTTTAAAATTTCAATAGGTTCACTTGCATATACCTTCATAAATGTGCCTATATACGTTTTGTAATTTTTTATACATTTTATTCGACCCTATAATTTTTTAATGAAAAAAAAAAATACTATATTTGTGCAGTAATTGAACTGAAATTCCTCAACTTGTCTTTCAATGGTGTATTATATTTTTCAATAATTCCGTTGCTTCATCCCGTATTATTCATTTCAATTTACGACGTCCTGTATTTACATATGATGGGACTCCCGGAAGGGTTTGCGTGTCTTGATTTTCATGCCAAGCCTTTCCTAGTTCCTACAGTCGTATCGTTAAATTCAAAACATGGAAGCGTGTGCAATTTTTTTATACGTAGGTAATTAAACCTCAAAGCATAGAGAATTTTATATGAAAACTATATCTGTACTGTACTTGTATTTATTTTTATGCATGTTTTTCATGTTTTTTTTTGTGTTGATGTTTTTACTTTCATATATGTTATAATCGCCATTATAGATGTAAATTTTAATAATAAAGTACATTTTAAATATATGTACCTTCGTACTTGTTTTCAATTTCGTTATTTTTGATATTTCTCGTGTTTACATTACCCTGATTAAATGAGTTCGTTTTTGCATTGTTTCGAAGAGGATTACAAAATGTCAAGTACATGTACTCGTTAGTACTTAACAACTTACCTACCCGATTAATAACAGTCATTTTTTTTGAACTGAAAAATTTTCTACTTTGTTTTTTTTTAAAGAATTAATAAAAGCGATAAATTTTCAACCTGTTTTCTTCAAAGTTCTCATTTAAGATTCGGACCTATTGGAATTATGAAATTAAATTAAATGCTTTCAGAATTTTATAAAAAGTAAAAGATTAGAAAATTTATTATTTAAGAGTTATAAATAAATTTTTTTTAAATTACAGCACGCGTCTTCTTAAATTGAAAAAAAAGTCAAAAAATATTTTCAAATTTTTTAAACATTGCGAAAAAATACAAATTTGGTCATAAAGTCAAAAATTCAGAAAACTACATATTTTGATTTTTTTTCAATAGTGTGATGTCCACGGAGATAAGTTCAACTACACGAAGAAACAGCTGGTACTCTGCGATTACGTATTTACGGCAAACAAGATAGGCAACTTATTCTACATACATAATTTTTATGATGGATTTTTTTTATTGGTGCGAATTAGGCGTACTTTTTTTTCAATCTTCCAAGTTCTAATTGAATTGCACGCCTCTAAATAACAAGCAAATTTAATGATTCAGTTTCCACTGCATAATTTCATGATTTTCGTAATCAATTCCTTGGTAGTTGAACTGATGGTACGAGTATTTTGAATAATTTCTGCGTTGGAATAACAATCTTTTTTTTTATCGAATATGAGTACCTACCGTATAGGTACTTAAAAAGGATCCTAGATTAGGTCGTCATTGGGAAAAGGCCGGAAAATTATGTCATTGGTCAACGCGTTCCTAAACTTTTATTTATTCTACATTTCTATTCAAATCGTCAGAAGAAAATATTTACATTCTCTATTCTGTGATTTCGAAAGACACATTTTTAATTTTTAATGTTTCTTTTCATTGATACCTAAATTTTTATTGGTGAGAATTTAACGACGAGCGTACCTATGCTTACCTTCATCTAAAGTCTAACGATGTCGAAAAGTAGAAGTGATTCAGACGATACCTTCAAAACTGTATTTAAATTAATTTTCACAACCATGGTGTCGAAGACGATACCAAAAAACGTACCGAAAAAAGATCGTGATTTTGTTGCTTATACTAATACGAAATTTTGGAAAAATGAATTTCCTTTGCTGAATGAAACTTTAAAATGTCAAGAAACGTCCAAACAACGTGTAGGCACCGTTTTGAAAGAATACGCCAGATATTGTACGCTACACGGTATTCAGTATGTTTTTAAAGAAAATTCTACATTTATCGAAAGGTTTGCTGGTTTTCTAATAACGTGATACTTCTGATTGCTTGATTAATTTTGTTCGTAATGGAATAAATGTTTTGTAGATTAGTTTGGTTCGCGATTATTCTGACCAGTTTCGCTTGCGCAAGTTTATTGGTCAATACCATGTGGACGAGATTCAGCACATCTCCAACCATGACTGCAGTTAAGGATACGCATTTGCCTCTCTATTCGCTACCTTTTCCAGCCATTTCGGTCTGCTCAGCGGATAAAATTAAGCGCGAAGAAGCCTACCATTATCTGTCCGAGTAATTTAACAATGATTTGATGTATTTCTTAAACTATACTTACCTACTCGAAACCTTATATGTAGGTACAATTTTTATTTGTGTACAAAGGGTATTTTAATGAATAGGTACGTGAATTTATCCGATGAAGACGAATTACAAGAAGTGAATAACTTCTTGAGTGCCATGTCACTGTTCCAATTACCTCTATACTCCAGAATGAGCGTTTATTTACAAAATGCCGATAGTATTTTACCTGCTTTAGCACGTGTTAATTTAACTGATTTCATGTTACAGGTAAAAACTCGTTGATTAGGTACTCTATGAAGTTGAGTACTCGTACCTAAAAAATATGCCTAAGATTAAAATTATCAATGGGCTCAATTTCTTCATAATTGATAGGTTATGCCAACCTGCGAAGAAGTTTTTAATAGATGTTTTTGGATAGGCAAATCTACCAACTGCTGTGAAATGTTTAATTTACAGAGAACAGAAGAGGGATTCTGCTACTCGTTTAATTCATTGACGTCTCATTTTGATGAAAATTGGTAAGGCTTCTATTTTATTATCAAACCGTCAATCATCGAGGTACCTACTTTAACTGCTCTAAAACCCTCTGGCTCCATAACTACATATGATACAATACAGACGATCGAATCATCAAATCTCGTTCAAAAGATTTCTTATCCAACTTTGAACTTATACGCAGGTGTATTTTTCTTTTCAGCAATAAAATTGGAGATATTGGTAGTTACAGCGAATTTTCTTCCATTAAAGCGTGCCCATTGAGACGAAACGCGGCAGCCGGTTCGTCGTCGGGATTAGAAATATTTTTGAAATCTTTTAACGTTTCAAATAGGATTATAAACGCTACTGATATTGTTGGTATTCCAGGATATAAGGTTAATAATTTCCCCAGTACTTTTTTATTTTCACTATCGAACAATTTATTCATGCTGGTTTGCTTATAAGGTTCAAGTATTTTACGTTTCCGAGTATCCCGAAGCAGGAATGGGTAATTTGATCGAATCTAAAAAGGGAATAAAATTGGCACTTACCATCAAGCCGTATGTTACCATCAGTACGCAAACGATTCGTAAATTAGACATCAACGATAGATTTTGTTACTTCCCCGATGAACAAAAACTCAGCGTTTCTTCTTCGTACTCGCAAAAATCCTGTTTAATCGAGTGCAGACTGGGACATTTGAAGAAAGTTTGTAATTGCAGACCATTTTTTTTCAATACTGAAGGTAAGTTGAAGTTGAAATTGAGGTGGTATTTTGCAAATTCTGCAAACACGTTATTTTTCATTGCAATTTGCACGGTCTTGAACTCGCAGTAGCAGACAGAATTAATCCAATCGCTCTAACACAAACAGGTTGAGATAATTATTAGCTAGGTACATTGATTTTAAATACGTAGGTATCTAAAAGCTGTCGAATGCATTTCATTTAATTCATATAGTGAGTAGGTGGGTAGGTAGGTATGTATGTAGATAGGTAGGTATAGGTAGGTAAAGTTGAAATTATTGAGCTGGAATTTCGATGTCTGTTGCAGACAAACCACTAAGAAATTGTATAAGTAGAATATCCCCTTAAATCGTATTGTCAGTTACCTATAGGTAGGCAGCTTAATAATAATTTTTATTATTTTATTTCAGATAATACTGTACCAGTGTGCAACGCTACACAAATTCATTGTATTGCAGAACACAATAGTAATAAAAATAATTCTGAATTACTTACTTGCTTACCTAATATTTAAATATAAGTATCTACAGACGTTTGAATTCTGAAAAATAGGAAAAATGTTTAAAGAATTGTTCTTTTATAATTGTCCAAAATTGATAAAAAGTTAGCAACGCAAGTAGACTTTTTATCAATACACTTGGACAATTTTCAACAAATATTTTTTTACAAATTTTTTTAAGTGTGAATTTTTATAATTTGAATAAGTAGGTACTTACATGCTTATTATCTACCTTCTGATTTCCAGGTGAGTTGGTATTTTTTAGTCCTCCCAGCGTTGACATACGTGGCTTCAACGATAGCGATCTGACATCTTTGCTGAATTGTTCGCAATGCTTACCTACCTGTCATGAAAGTATCTACGATATAGACACGGTTTTTACAGAAGACACGCTTCCATTAGCTCAAGAAAGTTACGGTGGTTTGGATATTTTTTACAGGAACGAAGGCGCGGTCAAATATCAGCGTGATGTAACATTTGGATGGGAAGACTTATTAGGTAAGTAGGTAATTCAACTAGGGTACTAACTAGGGTTGAATTATTTTATACCTTTATTCTTTCAATTTCTTAAGTAGGTATCTACGCTATAGGTATTTATTCATCTTCTTTCACGTTGTTGTATTTTTGGTTTCAGTTTCTTTCGGAGGTATCGCTGGATTATTTTTAGGTTTCAGTTTGCTCAGTATTGTAGAATTTCTATACTGGAGCATAAAACTAACAGTGCATCAGATCTCCACCTATATACAGTCTCGTGCTGTAATGATAAAATCTCTCAAGCCTCGGCGTTGATTCAACTATACCACACTCGCTTACCGATATAGTATTAGGATTGAGAAAATATTTGCAAATAAAAAAGATGAACACTTATATGTACCATCGCATTTTATTTATTTTATTTCCTTAGAGATTTATTTTTTCGAATTGTCAAATGGAAACGGATCATTACAATACTTTAAACGTATGAGAGGAAGAATTTTATTCAGTTTTTGTTTCCTTTTGTAATGTTTCCAAATCACAATCAATGCAATCTTGATAACCCAATAAATGAATTCGACGACGCTTAATAAACTGAATCCGAGGAATAAATTAGCAACTCCGCCCAGTGAAACTGTACACAGATAACAAAATAAATGAGTTTCCAATCGCTAATATTTTTCACCATCCATGTTTTGTTTTTACCCACCGAGCAGATCAGTCCATGTGAATGTAATATCACGTTGATATTTCGTGGCACCTAGATTCCCATAGGCGACATCCAAATGGCCATAATAGACACGCGACAACCAATGAGAATCTGCTAAGAAATCTACTTCTAAATCGTGTTCAGTTTCGTAACAAGTTGGAATACAGTGCGAACAATTTAACGACCTTCTCATATCTTCTTTATTAAATCCAGGGGTATTTTCTGGTGGTCGTTGCAGTCTCATGTAAGCTGTTAATACGCGTTGTGATCATAAAATTAAATTTTTTGAAGAAATCTTAATATTCTATAACATTATGGCAACTCACGAGCATGGCCGACGATACACTCCAAGTGTAATGTGCCGCATATTGGCTTTTCGTCATCTGAAAATGTAAATAGGTAGGTAATTGAATAAAATCAAACGTGAACGTATGTTTGCCTACAGTATCAATAAAATGATTTTTTGAACGAACAATCCATCATTCCCCTTCTCTTTCTCCTCCTCCCTTCTTAATATATTCCTTCACGAACCATTCGAAGAATTACACCAGACTTAAAATTAGGCCTAATGCTAAAATAGGAACTAAAACCATTATTACTGTGGAATGAAGACAACAGTGGAAGGATATAAAAATACGATTTTTTTTAAAAAAATTAGGTAGGTAATGGTAATGAATGCAAAATATCTTATTTAATTTCGATCGTAAACATTTAAAATCCTTCACATAGGTACTTAGTAGGTCTTATAACGAAATAAATGCATGGTGCAGCATTTCAGGAACTTTAATAATCAATAGGTACCTATAATATTGAATTAAAAATTGAAACATTTCACACTTATACCTGGAGGTGGAAAGTAATACATGTAACAATTACATTTATTGGCAATGTATTTAAATCGACACTCGATCAAGCACGAGCTTTCGGTGTAAACGTGATAAACATGCAAATCCATCTCATCCGGAAATACGCAACCGCGTTTAGCTATTTCTAAATTTTTTACATTGTCACTGGTGACGGTTATATACGGGTAAGTAGTGATGCTGACACGTTTACGTTGTTCTTCCTTAACCCAAATTCCATCGCCAGCATTCGGATATTCGTAAGATGTGTGTACTATTACCTAAAAAAACATCGTTAAAATTTTAGTATCTCTACCTATCTAGGTACTTAAATGGAGAAATTTCACGTATTAAAATTAGATTTTTATACTCGAATCCCATTCAGGTCCTTTTGACCATATTCCAAGGTTTCTGACTCATTTGATTTGTAAATGAAAACTTCCAGCCCCGTCACCGTACCAACTGCAGTATTCCTACGTAGCTGACATCCTTCATACATTATATCATCTTCTTCGACTATTCCTTCGTTTTCTAGGACCTCTGATAAAGGACTAGCGCAATTACAAGTTAGTAAATTATTTACCTATACGATTACTTTGATCAAGTTTTCACAAGAACAGCTACAGAAGTTGGCATAAAATCATTTTATTGTAGAAACTAACTTATGAAAATTAGCTTTCATCAACATTTTCAAACACAAACTGCAATAGGTAGGTAGGTAGGTAGGTAGGTACATAGCTTTCAGTTTTTTAGGTCAATTTTGTTGGTGAAATTTTGATTTTGATTTTTTTTTGTTGAATTTTTTGCTCATTTTTTATTTCAAAAATTCACTACAAACGAAAAATGCAATTGAACACCCAAAATTGTTGCTGGCGATGCATGTTTGGGTGTTTTGTTGATTAATTCGACAATTTTTCTACCCATTTGGGTGAGGATACCTTCCTTCTAAGGGTTTAACATTTATCATTCAAATTTTACCAGTGTTTTCCTCCCTCCGAGGTGAGAGAATTAAAAGAATAACAAAATCCTTCTTCCGTCCGCTGTAAAGAGAATACATCGCAGCAGTTCACTTCTTCACCGTGCCAGTTGCATACAGCGAACACTTCGGAGCATGTAGGTAGGGTCTGTTGAGTAAAAAAGTTTATCAGTCTGAATTAAAATCCGTGTAAGTACCGTACTTGATAGCGATTTCAGAAGAAGATTAAATTACAGCCAACATGAAGTCTGTCACATTGATATTTTTTAAATGGGGTAACAGGTATTGGCTTTTCCTCACATGAGGCTTCATTCTAAAATATGTTGGTTGTTGCATCATAGATAATGCGCTAATTACATGCAGCAAGTCTTCTCTAGTTTCATCTTCATCTATATCAATGTATCTGTATAGATATTTCATGATGAAAATTAAAATATTACCTAGTTGTATTTTTAAGAATCTTACATAGGATAAAGGTAAAGGTGGATACTCGTAGAAGCGTATTAGTTACCTAACCTTGAAAAATACTCCATTGCGACTGATTTTTTTACCTTATTCGCCGGGCATACGGTAATCGATGGAAATGGAAATAAGTATAGAGGTAAATGAGTATCCTTCACCACCAAAACTGTGGGTATTGTGAGATATCTTTTCCACAATTGTCCAGCTAATAAACACGCTGCCAATGTGCATATCATTAATGCCCCTACCCAGAATGCTCTGTAATTAAACAAATTAAGGTAGGCATTGAATGTTTGGTAAAATTGCAAGTCTCTATATTATACTTATGCCATATACTTTCTCCGTTTTAGAATTACCTAATAAAATGTAGGTACCTACTTACTTTTCTATTATGCTGGCTTTAACATTTGAAACATATCGAAGTCCGTGTACAGAACTTTGACTCGTGTAATCGTTCACCAATTCACATGGTTCTGGTCGTTTCAACGATTCGAAGGTGAATTTCCTCTTTTGTTGCAGATGGAATCTCCAATTTTTCCAGTCGTATTTGTTGGTATTCAGATTACGATACATTTTTGTCTATCTCAATCGAGATGATAGAACTGGACAAATAGGTAGATAAGTGTATTCGTCGATACTACTCGAAGCATTTACATTTTTGTACCAAATACTTGCGAAATTATAATTTCGACTTGATTTTTTATTTGTACCTACCAACCTACCTTCTGTAACCTTAATAATTGAAACCACTTATTTGTATGTGTTTATTTAATTGCTATTAAATTATGTACTTACCTATTCCTATATACTATTTAATTAAATGAAATGAGGCAAATATTACCTATCAATCTGTACTAGAGTGTAAATGAATATAAAATAAGCAGGAAGATCCTTTAATGATAACTGTGTTTACAAAATACCCCAGTTCTTTTTCATGATGGACGTACCTATACGTTTAGGTGGGTTTATTTGCATATCATTATCTACATTTGTTATAGTATAACTTTCCATCATCGAATACCTTACCGGTATTTTATTTACTTACCCTACTTGGTCGTATGGGACGACGAGTATAAGTAAAAGGTATAAGCATAATGCATTTATAAAAACTCTGAACATTCTGTATATACATGAAGAGTCAACATCGTTAATTATAATTCGCATTTAACGCGGTTGCAAGTATTTCAACGGTAGATATAGGTATAACCAGCGTGTACAGTTTAAAAACTTGTTATGGGGCTAAATAATGGAAAAAATTTATAAGCGCTACTCATGTACGTAGGTAGGTGCCTTTATACTCGTATCGCTGTAAACAATTGAATACGCACTTTTGTTCTTTAAAGTCGTTGAGATATTTTAAAAAAGAGTCGCGCTCATTTTATAAGAAAAAGGAGCGAAGTAGGCACGAGTAGAAATGTAATAATTTGAAATAGGTACTCAAAACTCTGACTGAGCAAAACATTGTACTTATTATTCGTTTGAAATACGAGTACGAGTACAACTCCATCTTTGAAAACTTACACATTTTTGGAATTTTCAACGCCTTAGGAGTAATGAATGTTTGATTCTTTGATGAATTTTCAAGTTTTTATTTCTCGTAGTTCGAATTTCAGCATTTTTTTTCACCCTTCGTAAATGCTTATGAAAAAGAACAATTTTAAGTATCAAACGTCATTTGTTTTAATAATAAGGCGATGCGTGTTGAAAAAATAACTTGCGTAAAATGTAGGTAATTCGAGCGAAAGTGAACATAATATTATTACATATATATTTTATTGTAAGTATACACGCAAATCGTGGATAATTGAAAGTGATTTTTTTTTCAACTTTGAAGATTAATAGATAAAAATAACATGCGTCGTGTTTAATTTTCTCTTGATATAAAGGAATTTCAATCTCTCGCTCAAAGAGCATAGTTGGGTAAAATCGGAGATTTGGTCTTTGTCCTCGGATTTTGAAAATAATCAGCGGACGTTGTTCCTTGCGGTCTAAAATCTCCAAAATAAACTTTTCAGATCGCCAACGCCAAATCACCTAATAACCCCTTCAAAAGGAATGAAAATTTCAGCTTGAAGTTCTCAAGTTTGATAATTACCAACCGAATTTTTAGAAACTCACAGGGATGTTAGACACGATCAAGGGTTATTCATATAAATTTTTTGAAATTTTTTCAAGCATATCTTCTGGCCAAAACGTGCATTTTTAGTTTTTCAACCGCATCGAGAAAATTTATTGTGTATTTCACTTAGATGTACATCATAATGTTTTTTTTATTTTTCCAGAATTTTTTATTGACGTAAAAGACTTTCAAAAATGCAAAAAAACCCTGTTTTTTCGACAGTTTTCCCGCCAAAATTGGTCAATATGAATTGTATAAATCGAGATATACACAACTGAAAGGATTAACCCCTGTTTATTCTTCATCTCCAAAATCGATGGTAGTTTTTTTCACCCGTTCTGGAGCCTCCAGTGAGTTTTTGGATACCTACAATACATACTTACTTTGAGAGTCCTCAATGGGAATAAAAGAAATTCAGCTCAAAAAAAAAGAAGTCGGATCATCGTCCTTTTGATCTGATCGATTCATTCGGGAAATCTTTTTTTAAAGTTTATTTCTATTCTCAGGGGAAAATGGTCGGATCTGATCACTATCAGGTCTGAACAAATCCATATTTTAAAATTTAACCTTCTTTCGAAAGCTGAAAAACTTTAAAATTTCTCTCGTACGAGAAATTTTTCCAAACGTGATTTTAGAACAGCTCGAAATAAGTATCCACTAATCGATTTGAAAGTTCAAAAATAACATGTAAACAAAGTTTCAGGTTTCTTTCTCGATTTATTTTTGAATGCCCTTCCAATTTTCGTCTGTCCAGTTCAAAACATTCTCATAATACTGTCTAAAATACAATACCCATCTATTCAAGATGGTGCAGTTAAAATTTTTTCAAAAAAAAGTTACCAATACAAATTTAAGACAACTTCTTAGCAGGCACTCGTTTAAAAAATTGTTGAAAAATTCAATCAACAGTGCTCTACTCATTGGTTCATGTTTCTCTTGTGGTGGGCGGTATGGGGGTCACGAGCGTGTCTCTGGATTTTCGTCGGTTTTTATGGCTCCTCACCTCATTATTTTATGGGTGACAATAATTTTGATTCAGAACAAAAACGGAAACTTTCCATAGGTTTTTTCTGATTGCAAATTTTCGTTAAGGAAAGATTGACCATTTCATGAGGAAAAATGAAGTTTTGGTTAGTATAGCTTACGTATATGTAGGTAGATAAGTACCTAAGTGAGTACCTAATAACAAAGTTCATTTATGTGAAGTGGATCTGGATACCTACTGACAAGGGGACCTCTTGAGGTGTCACACTCCGATTTGAACGGGACGGCGATTTTTGGAAAGAGCATAGTCTAAACCCCCCCCCCCAACAAAATTTTCATCTGCTCAAGTTCATTTATCGATTTTTGGCGAATTTTTGAAAATTCAAAATTGACTGTTTTTTGACGATTTATACTTTTTTTAAAAAGTACGTACTTACTTGATCAGTAAAAATGGTAAAAATAAGTCCCAAAACTAATATTAATTATACTCAAATCCAAATTTCTTCATTTCCAGCCATTCTGGAGCCTCCAGCGCGATTTTTCAACTTCTCCAGAATTTTGAATTTGCTCCAGAAGGCGTGAATATGAAGTTGGCTAGCTAAAAATCGAGTTGTATAATATTACACTCGACCTGCTTAACGAGTTTATCCACATTTGAGCTGATTTTGAGAGTGACACTTCAAAAGTGGTTTTTTGACCAGCTTTTTTCAAAATTAAGAAATCCAAAAAAATCAAAAGTTTCCCGTTTGTGTAGAAATTTTTGAAATTCACACGAATCGCTGTGTTTTGTCCAAAACCAAGCCCCCAAATCCAAATTTCACAATTTCCAGCCATTCTGGAGCCTCCAGCGCAATCTTTCAAATTCTCCAGAATTTTGAATTTGCTCCAGAAGGCGTGAATATGCACTTGGACAGCTAAAAACTGAGTCGTGTATTATACTCGACCTGTTTAACGAGTTTAATCTACATTTGAGCCGATTTTTGGTGTGACAGCTCAAGAGAGTGATTTTCTACCAGCTTTTTTCAAAATTAAAAAATCCAAAAAATCAAAAGATAGGTAACCGTTTGTGAGGAAATTTTTGAAAGCGCGAATCGATGTATTTTGTCCGTAACCAACCCCCCAAATCAAAATTTTACAATTTCCAGCCATTCTGGAGCCTCCAGCGCGATTTTCAATTTCTCCAGAATTTTGAATTTGCTCCAGAAGGCGTGTATATGAAGTTGGGCAGCTAAAAATCGAGTTGTATACTACACTCGAACTGTTTAACGAGTTTATCCACATTTGAGCCGATTTTGAGAGTGACACCTCAAAGGTGGTTTTTTGAGGTGTCACTCTCGCTCCAAAACGGCTGGAAATGGTAGAATTTGCGCTCCAGGGGTTAGTTCCTGAAGAAGTACAGCGATTTGCACAAATTTCAAAAATTTCCTCACAAACGGTTATCTTTTGATTTTTTTGATTTTTTAATTTTGAAAAAAGCTCGTCAAAAAACCACTTTTGAGGTGTCACTCTCAAAATCAGCTCAAATGTGGATAAACTCGTTAAACAGGAGGTCGATGAGTGTAATACTCGTATATGTACAACTCGATTTTTAGCTACCCAACTTCATATTTACGCCTTCTGGAGCAAATTCAAAATTCTGGAGAAATTGAAAAATCGCGCTGGAGGCTCCAGAATGGCTAGAAATGGTAAAATTTGGATTTGGGTAATTAATATTAGTTTTGGGACTTATTTTGACCATTTTTACTGATCAAGTATACGTACCTTTAAAAAAAATCATAAATCGCCAAAAACAGTCAATTTTGAATTTTCAAAAATTCGCCAAAAATCGAAAAATGAACTTGAAATCGCGGTTCCGTTCAAATCGGAGCCGATCGCCTCAAGAGGTTCTCTTGTGAGTAAATTATCAACTAGTTTTCATATTCACTCGCTAATCATTATCTGAAATTACTTTTTTGTTGTTTAATTTAACATATTACCCTTACACAATACAATGCAATAATTGTCGCGTGCATTTCGTGCATACTCTCATAATGTGGGGTGTTTCGTCTCATTTTTTCAGTCTACAATCAAATCTAAATTATATTTATAATTGCATATTTAATTCATACCGAATGCAAATTTAGATATTTACACGAAAATAGTAGGTATGCAATGCATGCATTGCTACAACGAATTGGGTAGGTAGAAAGTGTTTTTATCGAAGTGTTCCATTCATGATGAAATATGTAGGTAGGTACCTACCTGATTTCTGGATTCAAAATTAAAAATATCTTCCAGAGATGTTGTATTTAGAAAAGCACAAAAAATTTAAAAGCTATACAGCTAAAATTATGTAATATTTTTAATTTTAATTTTCCTTATTTTTTACTGTCAATAAGTACCTACTTACTTTGGTGATTTTAAGATGCTAAATTAATTTTTTTTTAAATGACTACAGAGTTGATTTGAAATTCTGTCTTCATAAAAATATATTCATAGGTATGCAATGCATCATTTATTTAAAATACCTACTAACAAATAATTTTTCAGAGTCTCAGAGTATGTACATAATTACAGGAATGTACCGAATCAAGTATATATTCAAAAAAATAACAACACTATCGAGCTCTTTCCTCCCTCGTTCTCATATTTTCTTCATAAATGTTACATTAAATTTTTAACATCAATTCGAAGAGGTACTCGTGTAAACATAATTATTTCCAATTTTATCAATTTTTCCCCTCGAAATTATCCTAATTAATTTAATTTCTTTCGAGTAAGCAAATTAAAAACCAAACGCAGTTTAATATTAATTATCTCAATCGAAGAAAAAAAACAACAACAAATTATCTGGAAAACCCTCGACTCGACAAAAGATGGATCATCAGTAAATATATGAAACGAGCAACATAAAAATGGTGGGAAGTTCGAAACAAGGGGAACTTTTAATATAACCAAGTAGCGAATAGTATACGGTAATTTAGTCTTCATAAAACATGCACAATGTCGTTATACTTCACAGAATTCAAACATTCGACAATGTAGTGTGCGTAGAAGTGAGAGTAAATGGATAAGTGTGCGTGTTATATTTAAAATGCTTATAAATAATCTTAAATGTTTTACGTTCCTTATTTTATTTATTCCGCTGTTCAATTTTGGATTCGTCTTGTGTAAGTACATTTTTATTTTCGTTTAAATTTCATTCTTTTTACACCGTATTATAACCTAGTCATTTGCTTGCCTATACGTATAAAACACATGGAAAAGTGGAAAAGTTATTCTCAAATAACTTAGAGCACTTTAATAAGTTTTGTGTGTTGGTATTTAAAAATTATTTAGCTTTTTTTTTTGATTAGATCAAAATTCTTTATTCTTTATAGTTTATATTGTTGTGTTATTGAATGTGTACCTTGCATCATGAAAACATAAAGTTATGGTATAGAATCGTATTTTTCAAATCTGATTGTCAAAATTCGGCTTATTATTAATTTAAAAAAAAAATTAATGCTTATTCATTTTGTTGTTTCTTTTTTCATTGAACACTTGCATTTTTTTCAGAATCATTACTTTTCAATAAAGAAAAATTACTTCTCAAATACACACCTATTATACTTTGATTTGTATACAAGCACACGTGCTTGATTGTAGCGATGTGATTTTTTGTTTTGTTATCCGCAAAATCCAAGTACGCATTTATGCATTTATAGAATTTTTCTATAGAGCTTTTGTGATACGAAATTAACTCTGATAATATTATACAAATGATCAAGACGGATCATTTATTGATTTTAGAGATGAATTCAGAGATAAGTACATGTATGCATCACCATATTTGACAATTTTTCATTTCCACCGCAATTATTAAAACATTATAAAAAGAAAACAAAGCAAATTACCCTTTAGTTCTTTTATTCGCTTATCAGTATTTTTCAAGCCACACAATTCCGTAAGATTGATTAAGTAAGTATAACATTACACGGTGCAAAAAATGCTATTTAAATTAAACGATGGCAGACAATACATTAATTATAAAATATTCCGTGACTAAAATCATAAAAAATTAAACTAGGCAGGTACAGAATAATTACACGCCCAGATATGACATTTTAATTTAAATTTGAATTTATTTCAATTTCAGTTCGAGACGTACAAGTCGAGGAATATTTTTAAGCTTTTATCTTAAGCACATGCGAAAAAAAAAGAAATTTCTATTCTCATTTCATTTTTAATTTTCTCGTATAATGCGCGAAAACTATTTAAGAAGTAAACATACTTAAATATATGAAAGACAAACAGAACAACAAGATGTAATACTTGACACGATGATGAAAAGTTATTGTGATAATATAAAATTTTGTATTATAAACTTTCTTGACTTTTTGGATTAAAACAACTTAACAAAATTCGTGTTAAATTTTAGTATAATCTTTGGAAGGTGTGTTGTTAACACGAGCTCCTTTACAATAAATGATGATAAAATTCAGGTAGGCATATCCAACCTACGGAAATACATTATTACGGTTGATAATTATTTGTATCGAGGTTTTTAGGGCACGAAATTAAAAATAAAGATGCGGGTTAATCGAGGAAAAATAATTCTAGCGATGATGTTAATAAAGTTGCCTATCGTGTTCGCCGTAAATACATTAAGAAACGTGTAGATAAAATTGCATACTTGGTTTGCCGTGTAAATCCGATGTAACCGGAGTATTTATAATTTATTTTTTATGCACAGTAAAGATGGTATTATTTAAAACTCGCGGAGTTTATTTATTTAAAAATGTTTGAAATATTCATCCGATGTGATGGATGTAGCGTTTGCTGTATGTTAAATTATAGGTTAAGCGATTTTTATTTAGACCTTCCGTGAAAATAATTGAAAAAGCACAACCAACTTTAAACTTTGAACTGTATAATTTACATTTTTTTTTTAAGTTGTAGGCGTGAGGAGCCACCATTACAAATTACAAGTTTTGTTACTGTTTTAACGTAATAGCGTTATAGTGTGAGAAAAATGCTAGAATATTCTTCCAAGGGTTTTTCTCCCCCTCTGATTATTCTACTTTTAAATCTGTGTCATAAGTAAAGGATTTTTTTTCAGCATTGGTATTGATTTTGAGATTATTTTTTTCAGCTACGAATTATTTATTATTATTAGTTAACTATCTTAATCGATACCAATGATTTTATATTTTTTTATTACATTCGTAAATTTGTTTTTTTTTTTTTAACGTACAGGTAGGTTAATCATGCGGTTTTTTCCCTTCTAAATAATCAATCAAAAGAATCTACAATGTACTTTTACGGTCATCCTTTTGAAAATTTTCCATTACTCAGTGTCACTAGCATCTATCTGCATACGATAAGAAAATCGCCCATTTCAATAAGTTCGCCAACTTTTTTCACTAAGTAGTTTATTTTCTATCACTAGTCGATTGTTTACCTATTCCCCCAAAAAATATACGTACAGCGTGCAAAAAATTATCGAGTACCCCTGAGAAAGTTTTTTGTTAAAAATGTGGATTGGCAACGTGAAATAGATGAATATGATTGGTGGAATGTTATCACTCGAATCCAACAATCAACCACGTGTTATCATTATTGTTATTCACTGTGACCAACTGAAATATTCGACACAAAACTTTTTTTGCAGTAAATACTCATTGTTTCTGCCCCTCCCCCCTGTAATTGGAAAATGATGGTGTAATTCGCTGAATAAAATTTTTTGCATGTCGAAAATCGCTAAAAATAAGCCTAAAAACGTTACCATTATTGGCGTTTATAATTTGAAAATAAGTATCGTTAATACGAGAAGGGTCGAGGTGCAAATATAAATATTTGACATTTGAAAAGATAATCGGCCTATCGCGTTGAATTATTGATAGAAATGTCCAATTTTTCACCCGATCTTGATGTAATTCATTTATATCTACCATCGAAGTATATCAAGTGAGGCTGAAGTATCAGTATAGGGGTTTTTGAACTGTTAGAAATTGTGTTGATATACGTACTTATATTTGCAGGTGAAAAAAATACACCTGAAATATTTTTCATCGCTTCTACCTATACCTATAGGTACCTATTCGTATATTAATTAGATGTGAAGTTTTATGTACTCAACTAGTCGTCGAAATATAGCTAAAATTTATGAAATTTTATTTCGCAAAAATGATATAAATATGCGCACTTGCTATACACGTACGGATAGAAAGAGAATACCTATGCACCGGTATAGAGATATAGCCTGCAATAACGAACAATTTATTAAATTATTCAACTTTGATTGCGGATACAATAAGTATAATTATTATTATAAAATCTAAGAACCATTGCTTTAATAATTTAGCCGAAATATTTCCATAGCTTCGCCTTTTCCGTATAGAGCAATTATTATCAGTAACAGATAAAGAGCTGACAGTTGCACAGTAATTTTACAGAAGTACGATGTTAACCGTTACAACTTTATTTACAGTTTATTTCGACCGAGGTTGTGGCGGGGTGCTGGTAAATTGCGTGACCAAAAACAAAACCACATTAATTTTATGCTATATCTGTACATCTGAAAGGCTATTGTGATTCTATATCCCCTTTTAGGTGTTGAGATCCTGATAAAATTAATGGCGTTGTTTTAATAAATCAATGGTTACATCGGGTTATAGATAGAAAGGTTGCCGAATCAGTCAAATTTTTTCCCTACTTCTTTCTCTCTCATCTTCTATCCTGTGGCTCGAATCCATTAATGTTTTCCTTTGACAAGTTTTTTCTCCGTTACAAGGTCTTCGTACCGTAGTGCAAAATATGAATTTTTATTACGTAATATTTTGATTTCGAGATAATATCGTCCCCATTCTTCATACGTTCAACCAGAAATCGGATTCAGAGTAGAAGGAGCAATGAACAGACGTGGATTTAACTAAATACAAAATAACTATTTCATAAGTTTGTTGAAAAATTCCTCCATTTCCACATACTTACTTATTGAAGAAAGCGGGGACAAAATATAGTAATTTTCCAAAGCGCGAAAGGAAATTATGAAAAGAAAAATCCAAGGGGAATCAGAGATCCCGATTTTAATTTTGATTCGAACTAAATAATGTCTGATTACACATTTTCGTATTTACGGCAAACTGGTTATGCAAATATATTAACATACATTTATGCGAGTTGCGTTTGATTTAGAAATGGGTGTATGATGCTATACGTCAATTTAAACTGATATTTGGATATTTCAATACCTAACTCATTTCAACTGTAGGTATTTAAAATTTGCTGAAGCATCAAATTGAAAAGTAAATTAATTTTTTAAAAGAATATACTCAACACCGATTACGTCATACGTGAAATAACTTGAACATTAAATTTTTTGAAATTTGTTTCAGGCATTTTATTTTCAGAAATACCTAAATTTGGAAACTTGATGAAAAACGTTACCGTAACTGTGGGACGAGATACCGTCTTGACTTGCGTTGTAGAAAATTTATCAACTTTTAAAGTAAGATGTTGTTTAGATTTATCAGCGATCATTCTTAAAATTATAACGGCTTGATGATTTGTAAAGAACGTAGAACTACAGGTACCCACACCTAACGACACCATTCTTGCTTTTGATCATAAAATTTATACCTGTCCAAATAATTAACGTCTAAAAATTATGCCTTATTTGTTGAAACTAATTGCTTTGCCTCTATATTACCTTCATGTATATTTTTTAACTTTCAGGTAGCTTGGTTAAGAGTCGATACGCAAACCATTTTAACAATTCAAAATCACGTCATCACAAAAAATCATCGAATAGCGGTATCAAATAGTGACCAGCAAGTATGGAGATTGCACATAAAAGATGTACGAATCGGTGACAGGGGACCGTACATGTGTCAAATCAATACTGATCCGATGAAAAGCCAAACAGCATACATAGAAGTTGTTGGTAAAACTAATAGCGAGATTTATTAACTTTCATTGTTAACATGAGTCATTGTTATGCATATTTACCAGCGAAGTTGGCATCATTTAAAATGAATAAATTTGCAATAAGTAATAAATTAGAGATCTTTTGTTTTGATACGCGCGCACTTGGTTCGTGATAGATATATAATTTAGACGAAATAACCGCCAGCTATTGAACTCGCATTTTCCATTATTTGGGTGCCTATATACAGTTGACCACTTTATGGTATGTTGGATAGGCTACCATACCATACCATACCTTTTGGATGAATATTGAAAAATATAATATCTCATATTTGACCCGAAAATTATCAAGTTATTATTACCTTATAGACTGGCTAGTAATATTTTTGAAACTATTTGTTTTATTTATCTTTTGAAGCGCCTCCAGATATTTTGGATTATCCGACTAGTTCAGATGTGATAATTGGCGAAGGAAGCAACGTTACTTTACAATGTGCCGCCGATGGTTCCCCAACTCCACTGATTACTTGGAGACGTGAAGATGGGTCGGAAATATTCTTAGATCAAGTTCCTAATAAAGGTAAAACCGAGTACCTACTACATACATGTTTATAAGACTAATTAGTTCATTAAGAGTTTAATAAAATACCTGGTATGTACTTACCAATTATTTCACTTTTTTTTTTTTTTTTTTCTAATAAAAATTAAAATATCTCGTATGTACGTACTTACTTTGTACTTTTTATGTCCAGCATTTATTGTCAAGAATGATATGTTAACGTTATTGAGGGTGGACTGGAGGCATTCGGGAATATATTTATGTATAGCATCGAATGGAGTTCCACCAACAGTTAGTAAACGAATATCCGTACTTGTTCAGTGTGAGTTATTACAATATTACCTATATATGCTTTTTATTTCTTTCTCGAAATTTTCTGGATACCTCAATTTTCAATTCATTGGGAAATTTCACAGATGCACCAAAAATATATATTAGAAACCAACTGATCGGAAGTTACATCGGAAAATCATTGACTTTGGAATGTGAAACGGAGGCATATCCGAAACCAATTTATTACTGGACCTCAAGCAATGGACAGTTAATAACAGATGGTAATTGTTTTATACCTGTCATTTATATGTAGGTACCTACATATGTATGAACGTCTTATTGTGCCTATACCTACTCTTGTATTCATTATTCTTATTGAGTGTTTCAATTTTTAGGTGAAAAATACGAAACCGTTTTTCAGAATAACATGTATAGAATTAGCATGAAATTATTCATAAAAGAAGTGACGGAATCAAGTTTTGGTGTGTATCAATGTATATCAAAAAATCCACTAGGGACTTCCGAAGGGATCATCAAAGTCTATCGTGAGTAATTTCGAAATTACTGCTCTTATTATTCTTGTACCCAATCAAATGTTCCTTGTTAAAATTTTTCTAGCTTTAGAAGAAGGTTGGATTTGGAAATCTACAATAAAACCACATAGTTGTAAGTATTATGTAATGTTCGGTAGTTAACAAGCAATTTTCACTTCGACGATAAAGTTGGTGCAATGGGAAAATTTTGCATTTACGAATAAAAAATGACCAACACGACGTGTTTTAAATGAACAGTGTCCTCATAGATATGCATTTTTTTCCTGAAAAAACAACATTCGTAAAACTATATGCCTTATAGTACCTACGACGTTGTTTGTAAATGTGAGGTTGTTCTTGAAAATTACCTATACCTATTTTTGTTTTGTGTTGTGATAAAATGTTGAGCTCAGCGATGTGCAGAATTAATTTACCAAACATTTCTTCTGTATACCCTATTAAATTTAGCTATAACATCAAGTTTGTTTTCTTTTTACACGGATTTCGGTAGATTTTCGAGACTCTGCGTAAAAAAACAAACTTATTTATTTTTCTGAAAATTAATTAGTCAAATCATGTGTTTGTTTTCTTTGTGTCGCAGTTATCAATAACACCGTTGAAGCTTCCATTTCAGTTTCACAACCAATTTTCCGGCTAAATAGTATAATTTTATTTACCGGTGTATTTATTTCAATTAATTTGTTCATAATGAAACGATAACAGTGGATGAAAATGGAACTGTTTTCCATTCATTTGTCAAAAAGGAAATTTTGTATTTATTTTGTGTGTTTTAAGCTAAGCTAAAAACCTTTTACCAACTCAAAGGTACACCTCATTACGTATAATAAGGATTTTTTAAAGTAACTTTTTCAATGCCTACCTATTAAATTTGTATCTACGTATTTTGGGCTTCGATAAATAAATAAAATAATGACTAAATTTTAGGTATGTTTTAAAACTTGTATGACAATGTTTTTGTTTTTATGTTGTAAATATTTTTGTCGAGGTTTCTTTCTCATTAAAAATTGGTGACTGATATCTACGTGATTTATATTTCTGAAATAAAAACTGCGTGCTGAATCGAAATTTATTTATTCAATCCAAACTTACTTCTTTGTATGGGTGCTTTTTATTTGCACTACTTTTTAAAATACAATAATATAATTGTCTCATCTCAGCAGCGTATAGCGAAGAGTGGACATGAAGTACGAAATCTCATATTCATGTGCATAAAAGATCGAGCTGTACAGATTGGAATAAGCGAGGTTCAGGGGACTTTGAAATAGGGTTCCCTAAATTTGTGTATTGTATAACAAGTTACAAGAAACTGACAGTTCTATCCAGAGGAATTTTATTTTAGAGTAAAAAATTTGAAATTTTATCAAATAGGTAGGTAGCAGTCTAGCAGTGTAGTTACCAGTTACCACGTTACCAGGCTTCGCAAAGAGGGCTCGGATTTATTTATTATTTTTATATATTGGACTGTTGGAGCATGGAGGAAAGTTTCCGCAAGTTTTCCAAAATATAAATTAAATTTCTGGAAATTTATCATCCCTCCATCCGGCGTTCTGGCCAGATTCAATCTGTTACTATTAGAGCTCCGCGTGGTTAAATAAAAAACTTCCCAGATCAGAAAGAAGGATGAGTGATTTCATCCTTGGTGCTCGGTAGAATTTTTGCCTAGCAACCACACAAACACTTCTGATAACTGTGTCTTGTAGCGAAAATATCTGTAGGAAATAAGTTTTTTCTGTTGCCATTTTGATGATATTTACACTAAAATTTTTGATATCACATCTCTAGTGTTTAAAATTGTGTAAAATAATACGAAGCAAGTAATTATGGAATCAGTTTGTAGCTATTTGTAGTGTGTTTCTGTAACTTGACATAGCAACGCATGAAGCCGTAGTCATAGCCACGGAAAACGCCTCTTTCATCAACAAAAAGTAAAAAAGGTGAATATAAATTAATTTAACCATATTATATTTCATTGCACATTATTAACCATTCATTATATTGCAATTATTGATCTATTTAACTATACAAAGAGTATGGATAGGTTATAACCTATGCGACCTGTGGCAGCCAATTTTCTGTAGCCATAACCGATTTCAGTGTCATGGTCTATTCACCCAATATATTGATCAACTTCACGGATCATAATTATGCATAAGAAGCTCAGTGCAATTATCGATTCACTGCTACATATCAAGTTTCAAATTAACCATGGTATATTGCTTGCGTGAGAAGTATATCTATCATAATAATTGATAATGAAATTGCATTTTGGTGGTTTGATTTTTGATCATATGAAATTGTGAAATGAAAATGAGTTTATTTTCATTGAGGTACAAATTTTTGCTTGTTTACGGTAACGTAATTGTTACTTAATCTGAGAATAGTGTACAATCGGTACGTTCAGTTCCTTCTTAGCTGAATCCGAGGAGTTGCAATTCGGTAAACAAACGTTCGAATCGAAATTAACATCATTTTAATATCGCGCCTGTCATATATGATGAGTCATTATAAATCATCGTCGATTATTATTATTACAGATTACATTTGCAAATACGAGAGTATCACATGAAACTTGTCAAGAATGATGGCAACGTTTAGTGTCACTGAAAACACCAATCGAAATTCACCATCGCCGACGATGGCAACAGCTGGACAGCTGTTAACTACGGGTGGTACTGCAACCATAACCGTTGTAGCAAATGCATCCGGTCAGACCCTATTAGTTCAACCAACCACTATAGTAAATACATCACCACCAAGGCATACTATATTGAAACAAGTCAGCAAAATTGTAATCACATTTCATTTTTTATCGCTTCAGTGCTTTCGGGAAAGAGAAATCTAATATATTTTATTGTTGTTTAGTAGACCAATGATCCATCGTCGCCAAAATTAGAAACCGACGATGTAATTACAGAAACAAGTGAAGATCGAGTTATCGAAAGAGGGACCAGAACTATCGTTGAAAATGCTCATTACATTACTGTTCCTGGTAAATATTTTATCTATGTTTAAATCTATTGTATAGCCTAAGGATGTTATTTAATCAAATGATAAATGTTTTCATGCCTGCAATAGAAGGTACGACAGCAGCTAGATCATATACCTCATTAACTCCAGTTACTCCGTCGATAGGTAAGAGTGGATTTTGAGGAATTAGTTTGAAATTAAATGCGTTGTAAAGAGATGAATGCTAGAAAACTGTACGAATAGATGCTTGCATGTAATTTTAATTGCATGTTGAAGCGTATTATTTTTTTTCAGAAATATTGCACTAGTAGTAACTATTCTCGTTTACTTAAATTTATTTTCCTTTGAGAACACAAAATGTAAGGTTCTAGTTGCCAGTGTTTTGAAATGTTTCTTGTCCCATGTATTTCTGTGGTTGCATTTCATGCCATCTTACGTTATTTATTTGTTGTAGATACATATTTGTTCTCATTTTAATTTAAACTAATAAAATATCAATTATAATTGTGCTTTTTCAGTACCAGAAACTGAAACTGTTGGTACTAATGGAGTATCTCACTCGACTTATGTCCAGTACGTGGATGGTACATCAGACCAAGCAATCTATACAACTAATGGACAAATGTAAGTAATGAGCTATCTTTACGTGTAGGTTCAAATCTCAGCAGATCTTACGACATATGCGGTGAATTTCAGGGCTTATCCTGTTTATACTGTCAATGATTCCGGAACAACAATGTACTCTCCATCTTCTGGTCAATATTATCAAACAAATAATGGTAGTCCGGTAGCATATTCTCAAGTAATTAGAGTACGTTGAAATTATTTTCATGTCATGAACTCCGTACATCTAGAAGTATACTTTTTATATGATTTATTTCTAACATTATTTTCAGGTTGCTAATAATATTAACCAAGGTAATAATCAATCGCAAATCATCAACAATGGCCCGTATCTGATACAACAAAACGTCGACAGTGATCATACTATTATTACTACCACCACTGCGAGGAATACATCTACTTCTGTGAGTTTCGATATTGTATCATTTTTAATTTTTTATCATATTATTTTAGTTGTACTGTATGATTGAGTTTGATTATTTACGAATTTCCTTTTTCTAGGATGTGACATATTTGGTGAACTCAACTAGTACAATTAATAATACGAATAATAACGTAGTCGTGTCTGCTCCTAGTACGTCAAATGAAACTGTGGCCAATAACAATAATTCACAGCATTCTGTCGACACAGCCAGCAACATCAATCATATCCCTCGAGTATCTCCAGTCACTGTAAGTTTCTGAAAAATGTAAAACTCGAGATGTATCTCTCGCATTTTAATTTTAGAAATATGCTTAGATGTTTTGATATTATTTTCAATTTTCCTTACTCTAACGATTCTTGTGCCTATGTGAATATATATGGTTTTTGAGCTGATATGTAAATTTTTGTGCAGGTACAATGGCTATTAGATAATTACGAAACAGCGGATGGAGTATCGCTACCTCGCTCAACTTTATATTATTATTATATGCACCATTGCAACGAAAGTAAAATAGATCCTGTGAATGCTGCATCGTTTGGCAAATTGATTAGATCTGTATTCATAGGATTAAGAACCAGGCGTTTAGGAACGAGGTGACTTATTGTTTCATTAAATTAATCGTTATTTTTTATCAATCTAACTCAAAAATCGTTCGATGTCATTTTCAGAGGTAATTCCAAGTACCATTATTATGGCATACGTTTGAAACCAGACTCTCCTTTGAATAATCTATCAGTGAATGAAGAGAATGGTACATTCACTAATCGAACTACGAACGGTAACGCTTGCCAAACTCAGAAACGTTTTAGATCCAGTAAACCTGAAACAAATGATACTCAATATAATACTGAACAAAATCATTCCACTTCATCTTATCAGTCAGTGTCATCTCCTGAGGTAGAATATTCGTGTACTAGATTAATACACTCACGTACATAATATCTCATACCTACGATTTGTAATATTTTTACTTCATTGTTGCAGTCTCAACACAATCAATTCTTGGGAGATGGCACTTCAGCGATTCCAGATTTTCCAGAGATTATTTTCAATAACGGAACATTACCGGAAGATTGTTCGTTGGATGATGTAGATACTTTTCGAAGCATTTATCGAGAACATTGCGAAATGTTCTTACATGCTATCGAAAATCTAGAGTTTTCGACTATCGAATCTTTGTGGCGAGAGTTTTGGCGCTGTCAAGATAGTTTGGATGATTGCGAAGAAGAAAGATATTTATCGAAGTGCGTTTCTATAAAGTGTTTAGATTTCTGTAAAATTTCTCAAGTTTATTATTGTTTTTGTTTTCTTTTATTTCAACAGAACAAAACTGTATCAGCTGTCGAAATGTCCGGAAGTTCAGGATTTCGTTCGTTATGTCGACTATCGCTTTTATCAGAATCTAGTCACTGTTCTAGTCCCCGATGTTTTACGATCGATCCCAAGTATATATTGACATTTCTGTTCTGTTACAGTGTCAGAGCTGAGATTACTACGACGAAAATATTTACCTGTTTTTTTTTTTCAATTTCTATGTAGGTTCCTTAACTCAGTCCATCCGTAATTTTGCCAAAAGTTTAGAAACATGGTTGTCATCTGCCATGGTCGACTGTCCTCGAGAAATAACCGTTATCAAGGTAAGTAGTGAAAAACGTAGATTATTCGTCGCCGATTTGGTCCTAGTGATTTTTACCATATTTTGATGTTCACAGTCAAATACGGTCAGTGCGTTTTCGCAAACGCTTCGACGTTACACATCTCTGAATCACTTAGCTCAAGCTGCTGGAGCCGTTTTACAAAATTCCGCCCAAATAAATCAAATGTTGACTGATTTAAATCGCGTTGATTTTCACAACGTCCAAGAACAGGTAAGAAAGCAAATCGTAGGTATTCGAACGAAACATCAGATTTTTTACGAATGTTTTTTGAACTAGGCGTCCTGGGTCTCCCAATGTGATACTGACCTGGTTCGACGATTAGAGGAAGATTTCAAGATCACTTTACAGCAACAAAATTCTCTGGAAGAATGGGCTAATTGGTTGAAAAGTGTCGTCGACGAAGTATTAAAACCATATGTTGGTAAAAAGTCGTACATCAAAGCAGCACGTCAGTTTTTATTGAAATGGTCATTTTATAGGTGAGCTGTTCATTTTAAACTTGAAGAAAAATTAATCCTGGGAACATGTATTGATTTATAAATGTGTCTTTTCCTTAGTTCCATGGTTATTCGTGATTTGACTTTGAGAAGTGCCTCTAGTTTCGGTTCGTTTCATTTGATAAGATTATTGTACGATGAATATATGTTCTATGTGATTGAACATCTTGTTGCCAAAGCTACCGGCGAGACTCCGATGGCCGTTATGGGAGAAGTAAGTTCGTAAAAATTACCTAAGCGCTACTTGATCGCAGAACTCTTCATGTGTATCAAATCAAGTTTGAAAATTATTTTTCGCCGATGTGCTGCTGTGTTTCATTTTTTCAAATTATTCGAATACCTGATAAATTTGATACTGAATTTGAGGGCGTAAAAAATTGAGATTTGTGATTTCTTTTTAAAAAAATTTTTCAAACCATTTCATTAGAACAGAAGAATGCCCGATCTTGTAGTCTTTTCCTTAGTAATTCCGAGTACTTACACATTTTCAACATTCGTAGTCTTTTTTACAGAAATATCCAACGACGACTTCGGAATACATCAACTTTGATGTTATTAATGATAATTCAGACCGTGATAATGGCTCGATTACTATCGAAACATTAGACAGCGATTCGTCTAATTTATTGCTCGCTTCTAACGATATTATGGAGTAAGGATCGCCCAAAAGGATGAAATTAAAATGGTGAATGTGAACGTACCGTGTAGCTATAATTTCCATAGTAAGTTTCTTCTTCACTTTGTTTCGAGATGTGGCTTTAAGGCCAAATAAGAGCGTTTAGCTTTAGTTCCTTGTCGTTCTTTTCGCTGTAAGGGAAGGCTAATTTTTTTTTAATCAACGCGATTTAGTTTTTAAAACGCGTTATTTTATAATATTTATTTATTTTTTGTAACCAAATTATTTGAATGTTCGATGTGATTTCAAGTTTTCCTGATGCCATGTTTTTTCGAGTTATATGTGTGCTATCTGGTCTTATTTAAATGCCATGTAACGTGGAACTTAGTTAATTGGCATACTTTTTTCTCGGTAAAGATTGCTTCTCAAACGTGATTTCAAGTCAGTTTTAAATGGTATATTAACGAATTAGTTATAATTAATGTGTGCGTGTGTTTGTATTCGAGTTTAATTTGCTTAGGTTTTTTTACTCGTAATAAGTATAATGAAATTTTACCGATTTTTTTTTTTTGCGATGACATGATAGTTCATGGTTTTAACTCTTTTACATTTTACCCGATTTTAATTTTTATTCTGATTAAATTCTTACAGGGTTGTTAAACGATTCGAATGTTGACTATACTTTCTTATCATGCATACTTGAAATTCAATTATTGTTCTATTTTATTATGGTATAAGTATAATACGAGCAAGTACCTATACCTACGGTACGTTTAGGTTCAATGCATAAAGTTATTTCGATGTAGACAATAATCCAAGTCGAAGGAAACATTTATAAGGGTTGTACCTATTGTTGATATTTATACATATTTTGAAAACGCCTGTTTTAATCTTTAAGACTTGTGTTTGACAATTGTATATTCTTATCAAGTTTCCTCGCATATTACGTACAGAATCATGTTTCGCATGTGTATTAACATTATTATTTTAAGCCATAAAGAAATAATAGTACTTATATGTGTGCTATGTTTTTTTTTTAATTTCACCGCTTTTTTGTGTGCTATCGTTTGCGTGTACCTTAAACTTATTTATTTATTTTTTTTACATTTATCACGTTTACACCCAATAATTCACTTTTGTGTTTTTGCGTTTTATACTACCTAGTACCTACAATTTGGTTTTTTCCCCTCTTTTTTTTTTTTGATCTCGTGTTTTGATTTTATTTTTTCTGCATTGTTTGACGTTCTCTACACGATTTTTATTATTAATTGTATCAACAAAATGGTAAATAAACAAACGAACAATGAAAGTATTGTTTATTCATGTAAAACTACTCCATGAATAATATTTTCTTTGCGTATGAGAGAATTATTGTTTGTCATTCGAACCAGCCGAGCGAATAAGTTATACTTTAACGACCGCTTTTCCGATATTTCCACCTTCTAACATATCTATAAATGCTTCGGGTAGTTTTTCGAATCCTTCGAAGACTTTTTCACGATATTTTAACCAGCCCTGTAAAGAAAACATATCAAGATAGAATTCAGTCAACTTTTTTTCTGTTTCAAAAGATGTGTTGGTGTTGACCTCTTTGATCCATGTAAGATTTTGCTGAATTCCTTCGAGAAATCTGTCCGACCATTTCCATACGAGGAATCCTTGCACTGATAATTGCTTCATTACGATTGCAGGTTGAAGTACCGATGCTGTAATAAAAAAATGTAACTGGTTTTTGTACATATGATCTATGCATTATATTTGTTGTTGAATAGAATCTGCATTTTCAAAGTACCATACATTTTGCAATCAATAAGAAGCGATATTGTGAGTTACTTGAATAGGCACTGCATAAAATAAACTTCGAACTTGGAATTATTAATATTTTTGAGAACTTATAACAGGGGAGGGGTAAAACTTCTATCATAAAATTACACCTGTTCATTTGCAAAAAAAAAAAAGAAAAACTAAGTTCAATATCCACTTATCCAGTCAACGTTTTTCGATAGAGGTTTCTTAAATCAAATTTTTTTTATACCGTTTTAATTTTTGTTCCTAACCTAAAGAAGGTTTGAAAATAATATTACCAAGTTCATTTAGTCATACCTTTGGGTAAACTTTTTGCGTCAGCATTATAAGATGAAATTGAGCCGCACACTGAGACACGTCCATTAGTTTTCATTTGATACATAACGATACTACTGATTTCTCCTCCCACCTGATGGAAAATAAAATCGTTAAAATAAATGCATTTCATCTTGAATCTTACCATTCACGAGTTGAAGATCTATTATAAGAAAGAGAAGCATTTTTATACTGTACCTATCTAATGAAGGAAACAAATACTGCCAAAGTAATTGATGTAGGCGTTAAAAACAAATTATCTCAAATTCATCCATTGATAAAATTAACTAGAAAAATTTTTTTTGTTCACGCTTCGCAGGTCGTGTTATTAAAAATTGATAATATAAGTATTTAATGAAGGAAACAAATACCTGGACCTACTAATAACTAATCATGGTAGCACAAATAGGTAAGGTACCTAATTCGTGTAAACGTTAAAAACAAATTATCTAATCCACCCAGTAATAAGTCATCGGAAAATTACCAGCATTGTCTATGTTCAAAGGCACTACCTACTAAAAATTTAACAAAAAATTTCCATCTTAATTTTTTCAAGAATTGATCCAAAAATACAAAAAGATGCCTGAAATAATTATTTTTTCGTCATGAAAAGCGAAGGTTAAAAAGTTTTCTCGTTTGAACTCATATAAACTGGAAATCAAATATGAACTTACATAAATTACTTTACTTAATTACATCGAGTCATCGACGCGACGCGTCTCTGGTACGAGTAATTTTTGAAAATAGCAACATAATTAACAACTTACGTTATCGAAATAGCAGTCAACTCCTTGAGGAGCTATTTTTGCTAGTGAGGATGCGATTTCGACTTTTTTATAATTGAAGGCGGCGTCTAGCTTCAAATCGTTGAGCAAATAGTTTACTTTTTCATCAGTGCCAGCAAACCCAATCACGATACAACCTGTAATTAAATTTTTCATCAATTAGATTGACAGGTAAACGAATTGGTAAATCGACATCAAAATACTCTATGGTTTTTTTTACGACCACACAGTCGTTTTGATCTGGAATATTTCTCCAATGAATACCGGTTTGGTTAAGGTATAAATTTCAAGTACGAGTGCAAATGTAGGACTTTCACAATAAGCGTGTGAAAAATGTCGAGATCACGAAATAACTTATCGCTACGTATATTTGACTCGTACCGATATGTTTGGCGATTTGAGCTACATGACTGCCTACCGCGCCTGCTGCACCACTTACGACAACTATTTCTCCTGGCTGAGGTTTACAAACTTCTAAAAATCCGAAGAGCGCAGTGTTTCTGTAAATAGGTAAAACAAAAGCTTATTTTAAGATTTATGAAGTTTCGATCGAATTCTATGAAAAAAAATAGTCATCATGATTCATGGATGTAGGCTATGCTTAAGAGACGAATAAAATAATGTAACTTCGAACTGGTTCTATTTTTTTTTTGTCTACTTGAATATCTTCAAATACGATTCCAGACTTTGAAAAAAAAAATCGTATAATTAATTACATCGTGTTAAAAGAACGAGTAATGCACCTATATACGAGATATTCCAAGCTGGAACCGGTTTAATATATAAGTGAACACGATGATAACTAAGGTGAACATTAAAGATGACCTTATTTTCGTATAATGAGCTTCGCAATATCAACAATCAATGCTTCGATAAAGTACCTATGTAAAAAATTGATTGTTTCAAAAAATAACCTTGCAAAAATTTTAAAAATTGACTAAAAATTCAAAATATATCGAGTTGAATGGGTGTTTTTTGGTAGTATGGTATCCTATCTAGGTATCTTCTTCGCATTTAAAAAATAATTGTATAATTGACCAAGCCGAAGCCTATGTTATTCAACCTAGATACCGGTTATGTTAAATTGATATTCATTACTATTACTCTCAAAATAAAAATAATTAATCTTGTATAATAATTGAAACGTTACGTTTAATGTTTAAACTTGATTTGAAACAAAAATACACTGACGTCCATGACCTTGAACCGGAGTGAGTAAATTAAACCATAGGTAATTCGATTTTTTTTTTCAAATAGAAATTCTTACCCGGGCATTCCTAATATGCCTAATCCTAGAGAAGGCGACAAGTTGCCGATATCTGGTAATTTATAAGGTGCCGGATTTCCAGTAGTTTTATGAAAAGTATCTGGAGATATTATTGATACAGTTTGCCACCCGAAATTGCCGACGATTAGATCATTCACATTGTAGTTGGGGTTTTTGCTCTCGAGAACTCTATAGGTACGTACGAAATCGAGCAGATTAGATAATTGTATTTCTATGTGTGAAATGTCCTCTTTCGGTGACTATTTCATCTCAGACGTACATACTTGGCTACTTGACCTCCGATAACTTTTTCACCGGCTGGCATTCGAACTGAATATGCCCTGAAAAATAAACGACCATAAAGTAAAAATATTTTGACGATGATGCTTATATCATGCGCTTATCTGAGAGAAAAAATTCTTATCTCTCAAGACATATGTGTAATTTTAATTGTCAATACTTTTCTAACCTTATGTAGGGATCCACGCTAATCCATATCGCTTCTGTAAGAATTTCTATGAAAAAAAAAAAAAAAAATGAAAGTACAGATACATTTAATTGAAGTCTTAAGTAATTTATCGCGAAAACTCAATTTTTAAGTCTGCGAAATAATAAACAAACTGGTTTAAATAAAAGTGTTTAATTAACGTCAAACAAGTTTTCGTGCAATGTTTTCCGTTGTAAAAATTTTTTCATACGAAAGTAAGAAAATACTTATACATTTGAAAACATTTCACGAAAAATAGGCTATTGAAAAATAAATTTGTCGATGTGAAAAAAATCATAGCTTAAAATTACCTCCGTCTTTTAAAGATGGTAAAGTTTCTTCCACGATGGAAAAGTCTGATAATTTTGGCAAACCATCGAAGTGTTTGACCATAATGAACTTTTTTGTGCTAACCATGGTTTCAGCTGTACCTAAAATACATCCATTAAACATGATCATTCCACGTGTTTATTTATAATCATCATCATCGTCTAATTTTCATAATTATTACAGGTACCTAGGTTCATAAATACATATATAGGAAAAGAATGGAAAACCTTTTTTATTCATGTAAGTATACTTCCTAGAAAATATTTACTGCTTAGTTTATTTTTTAAGAACACTTACCTGAACGATGAAATTAAAAACTGATCGTATAAAAAAACATTACAATAAAAAAATGACTCGAAAATGAATTTTTGAGGATTTATGTACGTGTTTTCAACGAACAAACTTGTTACAAATAGGATGCAAACGTTATGCACGATTGTCTTACGGTACCACCGAACATGAAATAATTTACATTTGATAACGAGGTGTGCCTCGAGCAAATGAATTCTTCACCATTCCCCTTCCACCATCAATGGATTACTTTTACCTACCAATCCGAGAGTCCGGAATAGGGATAATTATTTGTCTCATAAAGAAAAGCAATCTTTTCTTCCTTTTATTTTTATGTGTACCTAGATGCTAATTAAAATCAAAATCCACGATTTTCTGTTTTATTCGTCAGTGCATCATAATTATTATTCTGCCATTGTGATGTGATCAACAAGTATTCGTACTGTTGAACCCAATCGCATTAGATATAAATAAAAAATAACACTTGAAAATGTAAGCATTATTGTATTCTTACTTGTTTTTTTTTCTAGTGAACTTTGGACCTTCTGAAGATTTGGGTATTTTGAGTCAGTTTTATATAAATTTCACCATCAAATATTTGAATAGTCTCGAATCAAAAATCTACAAAAAAATGATAAAACGTAGTAAAAATTTTATTACAAAAAATAATTATCACAAAACGAAATTACTACTAAATAAAACGTAATGATATTTCTCGGGGGGAAAAATGCAATTTTCAAATGTATACGTACGATTTCAGTAGTATTTAATGCATTTTAAAGATAATTATCACAACACATACATTTTTGAAAATAAAAACGAAACATCTTAATAAAACAAAAAAGAACGTTTAGATTAAAATATAAGAACATAATTAGCAATATTGAAAAAAGTTTGCCATAGCATATGTAACATACTAAAATAAGAGTAAATTAAACATTAAAATAATTCAGTTCATATAAAAAAAAATCTTTGATAAATTGAAATTAATGAAGAAGTAAATCGAAAGTAGAAAAATATGATCACTTGAAAGTGAATCATGCAGAAAGATATTTTTAAAAAATACACAAAAATGGATTAAAATTAACAAGTTATTTAAATTGAATGAGTGTTGAAAATTGATCGATCAAGTATAACAAATAAAATAAAATTTATACAAATGACAGAAAATAATTTTACAAATTTAAAAAAAAATCAAGGTAGTTATACGAAGTTTAAATAACATTAGTATAAACCACTTTGTAAGCTATACTAACTACCTCAATTGTTAACGAAAAACATACAGTTATTTACCGATTTACTTATTAAACGATATTGTAATTCAATTAAATCTTTCGTCACCAAAATGAACTGAAATATTTCAATATTAAAAAAAAAAGAAACGTAAAAAAATGAATATGTCAAAATCACGTAAATCGTATTCAACTAAATAGTTATATTATTTAAACCTTGTTAATGAACGTTTTTTCGAAATTATAATTAAAACTATCATAATAGTACGTCTTCGAATTACACGGAGGAAAATAATATAAAAATAAATCATAAAAGGTTGTTGGATCCAAAAATGTATGCATAAAAAAATAATAATAATAATACGAATAGTATAACAGAAAACATTAAACTTTTTCAACAAATATTTTAGGAATATTATCGGCGCAAATCACAGGTGAATGATTACTATCCATCAAAGAGGATAATTTAACGTGTTGAGCGTAAAAATCGGTTTTTACTTTCCATGAAAATATTTGCTGTTGCAACGATTCCGATATGACTCTGGTTCTCTGCAGTATGGATTTTATATTCGGTCTCTGGTCCGGATCCGGATGCAGCATACTTCTGATAATTTGGTTAAAGGTAGAACTGTACTTATTTAAATAAGCAATATCGCCGCTTCGCAATCGTTGCCATTCGTCTCCATTTTTAGGTAACGGTCCTCCTCCGGCAGCTTCGTATAAAGTCATACCGAACGAAAATACATCGGCTTTCTGCAAACTACTGTAATCTTCGTTGAGTAATTCTTTGGGCATGTATCTGCAGTCTCCATCGATAACATCGTAGGGTTCGTCAACGACAATTACATGTCCTAGGTCGCCAATTTTATAAACTAGATCGATATCATCGCGATCCACGTCGTCCAATTCTTCATCAGATGATAGTAACGTGTCGATTTTATGTATAAATATATTCGAAGGTTTAATATCCATGTGCGCTAAATGAAGCGAGTGTATGTGTTTCAAACCTTTGGCAATATGGTTCGTTAAACGTCTCAGTCCGCATTCGGTGAATTCTTTCTTCTGCTCGTTGATCGCCGATTCTAGACTGCCACCGTTACAATATTCGGTTTGTATATAAAGATGGCCGTTTTCTATCCACGACGAATAATAAGAGACGATATGTAGATGCGATTTCAGAGCGGCGTGAGCGAATACTTCTTTTCTGGCCAGATGTTCGGCGTTGGTACCGGCTACCTGGATGGCTGATCTTTTAATAGCATACTCCATACCGTCTAAATAATTGACACATTTATACACATCGCCGAATGTACCAGATGCAATAAATGACTCTACTTTGAATTCTTCGGCAAATCTGGATGTTTCCAAATCACTCAAACTAATACCATTTATGCTCTTATCACTAACATCGTCCGAACCATTTTTACTGGTATTTTGAATGGAATCTTCGCAATAACTGCCGCTAAGCCATTCTTGGAACGCTTTTCTATGCTTTTGACGGCGTTTCTGGTTTTCCGAAATTAGAACGCGACCGGACGGGGTAAATGGATTGACTGGTGCTGCGTTCAACGATCGCGATAACAGGTGAGAAGTATTGGCTGGTGATGTTTTGAATCGTAGGAGTCTAGGATTAGCCCTAGGTGTAGCTGTGGTCGCCGTTAAAGATGTATCTTTAGAAGGTGGCGTTGTTCGACCAGTAAATGGTGTGGACGAATCGAACACTTTCAACGATTTAGCTTTTTTAAACGGTGGCGATTCGGAATCGGCTGACTTAGAAATATCACACATATTAACGTTATTTTCGTCGCTAATCGCATTACCCATATTCTCGTCCAGTATCATACTATTCTCGTAATCAAATGATAAGCGGCGTTGGACAGCTGCTAATCTTTCTTGAAACGCATCCGATGTTTCATCTTCGGCTTCCGCTTCATCGAGAAACAGTCTTTTGGGTATGGGTGAAATGTTCAATCGTTTGCCTTTAACGAATTTCGGGAACGGAGAATCAATTTCCATATCTTACAACGACGAGTAACACTTCACTGATGAAAAAACATAATCCGATGGAAGAAATATGTTCGCGTCGGGAACAGATCACAATTATTAGTACATTGATCGCGCAAAACGCTAATTAAATATAAAACGCACAAGATTAGTCAATTAATTATACGTAATTAATTAGACATTATTGAAAAAAATAGTATTACAAAATCGAAAAAATGCTTGAAAAATATCAACAACAAACAAAACGTGACATCATTGGAGATACCGATGCGTCATTCGTCATCGAAGCGCGCCATTTTCTTAACGGAACGAACTCGTTGGAAATGATTCTTCAACTTTTTTTCTGTGCTATTTATTATCACGTGTTTACAAGTAGGTAGGTATTTTTGAAAATACCTATTTTGCAGATTTTTATTTTTTTTTACATTTTAAAATTTCAAAAATTTCAAATTTGATTAGCAGATCGACGCTTAAATACGAGTAATTCAACGATTTTAAAAGTTATTTTCATTGGTTTTGCTGGGGAAATGAACATCAAAATTCGTCAGTCAAAAATGTCAAATTTTATGATGTTCTCACTTCTCAGAGTTGAATAATTAGGGGTGTTCGAGCGCTCTCCATCTCCAGCAAAAATGTTTTTTTTACATTTTTTGTAAAATTGCATTACATTACAGCAGTCGATACTCTATAGTCCTAGTCCATTTTGAGTCTTCATGAGCGCTCAAAAGTTCAAAACCCCTAATTTTTTACGTTTTCTTTTCTGTAAATTCTGCAGCGTTCTCAGTTCTGTAGAGCGCTCGAACATCCTTATCAAGTATGAAATAATTTTATTTGATTTTCACTCGATACGTTGGAACTCAGTTGTAATGTTTTGTTTCAACACAACTTCACATTTTAGTTTTAACTTTTACTACCAACTAACACGCCTCGTTTCCCTATTAAACACAGTTTTTTTTGGCTGATCACTGATCAGTAACCAAGCCAACCACTCAGGCAACCACATGATGACCATTATCCATAATGGTATGAGAATGATTTAAGCTACATGCTAGTCCATTAATAATCGATCATGGTTACTTAGGCTATTGCTATTCCTGAACGGCGGGCTGAACTTGAAATTCTTTCCACTTCAAGTAAAGCGCTTGATGCACCTTAGGATCACCTTTCCACTCCCTTATTATTAATCATACAGATACGCATGAAAACGCTCTAAAGGCTCTCTAAAAAATCGAGCCTTCCGCGAGGGCAAAAATATTTTGGAAAACTTTTGATTTGAAAAGTAGAACAACATCAATGTGAGAATTCAGTTTTTCTAATAGGTTTCTTGAAATTATATAACTCTGCAGAAGAGAACCCTCGAGCGAAGCGAGGGAAAAAGTTTTGGAAAACTTGTGAACAACATCAATTTTAATATGAAAATTCGATCTTTCTGATCTCAACTTTTTTAAAACATTTTACGAGTTCTCGTTCATCAAATAAATTATGGAAATTTTATGTAATGTTTGCCGCGGGCCGCATTGAAGGAAATACAGAAAAATACAAACTAAATCATTTCTAATATGAGAAGAAATTCGGTGAAAGAGGTTTCAAGTGACCACTGAAGCACTGAATTTATCCACTTCATTCATTCATTCAGTTTCAATTTTTATCGGTCACATGTAAATCCTCAGATTTTAACTATTCGTCAGAATTTCTTCTTCGTTTTCATCTCTTCATTACACAGCTTTGAACTTTTCTTAAATCGAATAACGTAGAAAAGCTCTGAAAGTTCATATGAACGAATCTATTCAAAGTACTCGAACATAGCCGAAGGCTAACCTAACGGAGTTGCACGAACGCTAACCTAACCTAACGGAATTGCCCGAAGGCTAACCTAACGGAAAAACACGAAGTCTAACCTAACCTAACTATAGCAAAATCCGATCGATTTTCTGCTAACCTAACCTAACTGTAGCAAAATTCGATCGATTATAGGGTTAGGTTTGCGCGTTTTTTCATGCGAGCTCAATTAAACTGGTAATTTTAGCAGAAAGCTTATTACCAATTCTAGCTTTTAAGCTATGGAGAATTAAATCATCTCATTGCAAAATGAAGACTCGATAAATAAATTGAGAAGATGTGTAGGTATTAAAATCGTTGCGGATTTTTTGAGTGTAATTGTTTTTTCAGAAATCAACAATCAAGTCGGCGAAAATTTTTCAAGTTCATTTATTAATTTCATTTCTCATTTTTTAAAAAAATTGTCATGTTGCTAGTAGGTCTAGGTATCATTATTGATGATTTTGTATATTCTTCAGAGAGACATTAGGCCTATATCAAAATTCGTATTATAAATTAAAACCTCGAAGTACATCAGTATAATATTTTCATTGAGAGTACAAAAGTGTATAAATGTACGTATAAACGTGGAACATGATGATGAAAAATAGGCACAACTTAGGCCAATAACCGCGTAAGAAATTTCGTAATAATATAATTATTGGTTTCTCTAAATTTTGAGTGCGAAGAAGAGAACCACATTGGCCCGAGCGAAGCGAGGGCTAAAGTCTATCAAAAAGAAGTTTTCAAGAAGCAAAACAGCAGTAATTTTGATGTGAAAAGTCTGTTTTCCACAACTGACATTTTTAAAAGTTTGAATAAAAATACTTTCCTAGCACAATTATGAATAATTAATTTGAGCGATAGATCGATGATTTTGTCGGTTTGCCGGCGATTCTGAACATTGGAGAGGTGTCACCCCCCCCCCCAATACCCCCTTCAAACCGTCCCTGACAGTATCAACACATTAAGATAATCGCTTCACAGAACACGAATTTCAGGAGGAAAAACACAAATTTATAACAGCAAAATTATATTTGCAATCGAAGCAACTTCCATCGCTATAAATTCCATGATTTCAAATATAAAGAATTAAGTAAAATATACAATTAAATAAACGATTAACGCAAAAGCACACATTTGTACAATAAAAAGAGAAAACGAACAAAAAACTTAATCGTCGTAAAGATCACATTAGAGCGTTCTTAAATTTAAAAATGAAAAGAAAGGAATCGTTAAACGACTTCATCTTACAAATAACACTCCATAGAATACACTGCATACGTCTGCACACATTTTTTCTTCTTTTTTTTTTTTACCGACATACCAATAAATAGAAATAAATAAATATCCCGCATTGTGTACATCACTCGGGAGTAAAACTTCGATTCCTTTGAATCATGTAAAAATTAGAGCATACCGAGAATTCTTATAAGACATATTCAATATAAAATAATGAATACCTATTATAGAAATTATACTTTAAGCAAGAATAATATTTTAATAGAGCAGAAATCTACCAATAATATAATCTACAGTTCACCCAACACAATATTTTTCATGTCAAAGCTATCAGCATCATTTTAAAAATTAACGAAAAATATTTATACTGTTTCGCATCGTAAGCTATAAAATACTAATAATTTTTCTCGTTTAAAAATATAAAATAATTCGCAAAGATATAAAATTCGTAATATACCAACTTAAATAAAAATGAGCTTTATAAATCGAGGAAGATACGAAAAAGAAAGAGAATTGATTTTTACACGCATAGAAAGGCATAAAAGATAATAAATTATAAAACAAGAATGCAAACGCGAATGTTTGTAAGTATAATGTAGGATTCAAAGAAGGAACAATCGACAAAAAAATCTCCCTAAAATACTGGGTAATTAAAAACTAGATATAATTGTCAATCGGATATTCCTCGGCCAGGTATGTTAGAAATGATACGCATACGTTCGAATAGAGACGTATATAAAACAATATGGTATTCATATCCATTGACACAGGTCATCGATATCAGCTGAAGACACCATCTTCCGTTATGAATGAGGTAACTGGTTCACCGACTCTGATTTTTTGATCCGGTTTAACATCAAAATGAAAATTTTTCGGAGCTTCGAAAAGAAGCACGATTGTTGAGCCTAATCGAAACTCTCCCACTTCTTCTCCTTTCTTCCATTCGACGTCTAATTCTTTGTCTTTGAAACGTGGACCGTGTTTCCATCTTCGAGTATTTGTCAACAGATCCTGTAACAGAGGCGAACGTATTTTTTAAATATTACTCAGCTAGGAATATTTTCTACAGCAAGTTGTTAAGATTTAGTTTTGTTATTTTACAACACAAGCGAATCGATAACTTACTTTGTCCGAATGTACTTTGATAGATCCGACATTCGTAGCACCAACGGCCACCATAGAAAAGAACCCGTGTTTCCACTCTCCTACGTAAACCGCTCTTTCATTTAAACTGAACAGTTCTGGAATTAATTGGGCAATTTTTGGATGTACGCTCAATAATTCACCTAGAAAAACAAAAGGAACGTGAATTATAATAATCTCAATATCTGGCATTAAAATCAGGGTACCGAAGGGTGGATCGAATTTCTTTTTTCTCCAGGGGAAAATAGGCAGACTCCCCGTTCAATCAGCCAGAAAATGCACAACAATACGAGTATGCATTTCTCTGCCTTCTAATTTTGAATAGTGAAAAAATTCGATCCAAGTTACCCTAATTGTAGTTAATTCTTCGCCAAATTACTCGTATTGGTACTAACCTTGAAAATGTCTCCTGAATTTAATTTTTAAATCGGCCGGAGAATGGAACCGATGATAGTCTCCCGGAGCCAGATACACGACGAATTGATACAATTCGTTATCTTCGTTATGCAGCAACCGTTTCTTATACTCGTTCCAGTCGGGATCGTAGCATTTGTTTTCATCGATATCATCATCGCTGCTGGCACTATCGTTGCAATCGGTGGTACAATCTGTCGAGTAGGTCAGTCCGGTATCGGTGGAGGCGTCGATACGCGTATTATATCTAGACGTGCCGTTTCCGAAGCTGAGCTGAGATCTTAGGAAACTGGCACCTTTGAGGATCTTGCCGTTACTCAGTACGATGGATGATTTGATCCCGTATATGATTTGGAATCCGATATAGAACGAATTAATGAGTAAATCTTTGATGCAAAATTGAAAATAGAAAACCAACCATCCGAGAACTCGATAGTCGTTTTTAATTTCTGCGCTAATTTTATTGTTACACTGGTACGCGTCGTTCAAACCTAAATGCAATAATTCACAGCCCCCGTTATCGACATTATTCATCACGGCGTCGTTGTTTTTATGACGCAATCTCAGCAATTTCGACGGCGTTCTTCTACTTTCATCGTACAAAGGCCTATGGTCACGATCACCCTGCGAACGTAGGCTGCCGCCACCGGTGCTGACCAATTGTACTTGGGTCGCATCGTCGTCTTCGCCTTTCTCCTTCAAACGTCCTAAATCGTTCCACGTCGGCTCGCCTAAGAATGTTTTTATCGTATATGTAACGCCTTTGATTTGTTCGACGTTGCAAGACTTGACGATACCGGCGTTTACGATACTTCCATCAGCCGGTGATACCTGTAAATAGAAAAACGTACGTAGTCAATTATTCATTAATCGTAAATACTACGTATGTACATCCGACTGATTCGATCGTTAATTCGAATGTAGCCGAATGTAAACATGATGTAGGCATGTAAAGGAAACGGGCAGGTAAGGGTATTATACGTCATTACGCAAGAAGTAACGTAAACTCTGTAACATTATCATCTATTTTTGACCGATGAAAGGAAAGCTTTTCTTCGACTTTTACCATCCACACGTACATACATCCCTCAATTACAAATTGACAAAAATATCATTACAAAATTACATTTCGAACTTTGAAGGGGCCTTGAATTAATCACGCATACTTGCGTCATTTGACCAAAAAGTGTATTTACGTACGACGTCTGCGAACTAAACGAAGCCATACAATGTGAACAGTCTGTTTTTCAATGGAAACAGTTACGAAAAATTTTCCCATTAGGTACTCATCGCGATGCTCATTACGAAAAACATGCGACTATCTGCTCTATCATTTATTTATCAACGTGAAACTTCATCGAATATTTCCATAGAAGAGACAGAATAATTTAAGAGAGGGCATACGAGTACCTATGGTGATCGCAATAGCAGGCTTGGAGTGGCAGATGGACGTGGGGGGGGGGATTTAAAAAACAAATTGACGAGGAATTTACACGGATTCGTATCTAGATTCTGACGATTTTTATTCATTTATTTTATTATTTCTTTTTCGAGTTGGGAATATTTACTTCTGAAGTAGTCTACAATGCAAATTTCAGTAGGTACCTCTATCATTGAATTCAGGATCTCAGAAATTTTTAAAATACTCAATTTTTTCAAACAAGAATCATTTTTTTGGAATTTTCCCCTTAAAAACGTTCACAATAGCAGTTTTTAAACAAAATTTAGTCGAATATTATCCGGAGTTGTCAAGGATTTTTTGAATACATTGATTAGCCGATTACGATATAATTGGGCAGGTAATTCTCGTTTTGTGATGGAATTTTCGAATCGTTGAATATTTCTCTTTACGCGGCACCAACAGTCTACCAGATAGCGCTGCTGCTATCTACCAGTGTCTGAAAAACGAAGGATATGGACCGAAGCGATTTTAATAAGGTTTCCCCCTCCACTAAAAATTGAAATGTAAAGTACAAGTACTATTATTCATGAATGTTTTCCTTCGAAATCGTCCAAAAAAAATTATGAGCTCAACTTTAAAACGCTTCCAACAACTGAATTTCAATTTAGAAATTACACAACTCGTTTCGAAGAATTCCCTAACGTACATCCGCAGCATCAAATTTATAACAATTTTTTTCTTCTCAGAATCATAGCCTGATTTTAATTCATCTGTTAGTTTATTCGGCGGCATTAAAGGGTTCAATTTGAATTCGGGTAATAAACAGGTAGAAAGGTCGCATTTAATATAATAACGCGTCACTTGTACGTACTTACAAAGACAAATGTACATATACGTAACTATATACGAGTACGTATCACAATAAACAACACAATTATTTGAATATTTTTTTATGAGAATGCGTAGAATAGAGGCGATTTCAAGGGTGACGAAACTAGGTCTTTTTCAATATTATATACCCTGCCATGTTATAGTGATTTTAATTGACATATTATTTAAATATTGTTCAGACTCGGAGGAAATTCTAGAACGTCCCTTTTACATTCATGGATTATTAATCGAACCAAGAAAATGTAATTCAGTTCAATTTGAATCAACGTCAAACATCCCAAAATGTGGCTTCTTTTTATACCATAAGCCAAAAAAAACGACGACGTGTAGTAGGTTGCAACGTAAATGCTGGACTTTTGGATGGGAACTTCATTTTGATCTTTTACCCATGTAATTAGAACACGTTTCTCAAATCATCTAATCATTTATGAGACTGCTAATTTGTGATTCTAAGACTTCAAAAAGTGAAAAAAACATTTATTTTTTGATAGCAAAAGTATGTACTCGTAAGTAATTATTGTTCCTTTTTTCAAAACTTTTTTTTTTCAGAATTCAAAAGAATTCATCTGTCATTTTTAGCAGTTCCCAAGTCTTTAAAAAATGCATCAATCGAATTTTCTCATTAGCCTAACTCTATTTCGTTCACGAGCGCCAATGATTCCTTCACCAGAAAGATCCTCTAGCAAAAAACAATTAATTCGCATTTTCATGACATCAGATCTGAACGAGCTAGCGTCGACTTTAAAGCGCAATTTTCGACAATTATATCGATACGGTGCAACGCAAAATGTTTTTCCACCAGACGCGACACGACATACGCAACTCTTTTTTAAATAATAAGATCAAGATAGAAATTAAAGAGATAATTCAGAAGAGATTGAAATTCTTGCGACTCGGCCCAATGGATTTTCCACTTACTGTCTCGACGTCGACGTTCAGTGGCAGTACAGCGTTGGTACAGCCGGCTACTACATGAACAAACGCGATATTACATCATAGATTCGCGCGGACCGGATAGCGACCGTAACTGCGGTTTGAATCAGCACGCGAAATTGTACATTACTTCCGGTCATATGTTGAAATACACCACCCACATGGAAAAGTTGAATCTATTCGTAAGTATATTGTGATACAGACCTCTGTTCGAGCATCATTAAAGTCAAGAAAGCAGTATTAATTCATTTTTCAGTCTTTTTCTGTCACGAATACATTTCACATTCGAGTGAAGTTTGCACTCGCAGGTGTGTTTTCATTGTACGAGTACACAGTATGATGTAGGCAATAGGCATGACGTGAGTGTACGTCTACGTAGTGCGGAGAAGTAGAGATGACTCATATTGTCAGAACAATAAGTGAACATTTACTCTATCAAATGAACATGGAAGGCTATTTTCAATTTTCTATTTCAAACTAGCACTAATTCCCCTCCCCTCACCACCCCTCCGATTTTTCCAAAAATTAGGTTTTTACATTTTTGAAGGTCAAGCACCAAATACATACATAAGAAATTCTGAAAAAAATATGATATATTGTACAAATGTACATCTAAAAAAGATGCACAATCGTAAATGTATTTTGTGATTGTGCTTCCGAAGGAAGTTACCAAAAAAGCCAAAGAAACCCCCCAATCATGAACATTACATTTCACCAAGAAGATAAGTTTGAAAAAATTTCAAAAAATTCCAACGGATGACCCCCGATAAAGTCTAACATTCCTGCAAGTTTGAAAAAATGTCGATCAAAAATTGTCAAAAAATGAAAATTTTCAACTGAAATTGCAATTTTATCCCTTTTGAAGAGATTCGGGATAATGCAGCGATCTGCAAATTTGATCACGTGGTTTCGGTTTTTGAACCACAAAGACCAAGCTCTACAGATTAGTATCAAAATCCCAGCGGGGGCCAATTCGTTCTTCTAAGCTCGCCATTCTCTTCAAAATATACTTATTTTCTTTCAAAACTTTGAGCCTCCTACAACTTCCCTCCATACTAGAGAACTGTTTATACAAGGTGTCCACACATTTTCGGAAATGATTTTCTCTGACTTTTCCAGGTTTTCCTCACCAATTTCCCCAATTTCCCAGACCCTTGAAAAATGAATAACACATGAGATCAGGTGGGGGGGGGGGTGTGTCAAATTTTTTCGAACATCATAAGCGCCAAATATATCGTTAATTAGGTCTACAGTTCTGTCCTTTTTTTCCAAGTACAACTGTGTGCTCAATAAGGTGGCCCTTATTTGAACTTGGTGGAATTTTTTTTGTTTTTTTAGTGGGACCCCTCCCCTTCCGCTAACGTTCGTGTTATTTTATATCCAGAAGCGAATCGAAGCCATGCTATGTGACTGTGTGGGGGGGGGGGTATTATGTCATTTTGCCGATAAAAATGTAATTTTTGCGACAAAAATCAAGATTTTAACGAGCCGAGCTCAATCGATGCTATCAAAATTTTTAAAAAGAGAATGATTCTGTTTTAAAAAAAACATAAATTGTATTAATTTCACGTTTTTCTGGTTTGAGTACTATTTTTGTAATTTTTCTGTTCAATTATTCATATTTTCTAAAGTTTTGAAAAAGAGCATGTTAAATGGTCCGAGCGAAGCAAGGGCAAAAGCTTTGGAAAATTTACAATTCGAAAAGTAGAACGGCTTCCTAAAGAAATAAGTTTTTTCAATGTCAACATTTTTCAAATTTAATCAATAATTTTTTGAAATTTCAGAGCTTGTACTCATTTTTTTCGAAAAAATTGACTTTAATAACCTAAAAGGTAAAAAAAGTTACCAAAAAAGTGACAAAACATGGGCAATACATTTTAATGCAGATAAAAAATTACCAAAAAAAAAAAACAGAACTTTTCGTTTTTAATCAAAATCTAAATCTATAAATGAAACTCGAGGGAAACTTGTTTAATTTCAGCAAAAAGCAGGACATTTTAGCAATTACTGCCAGAATAATCCTTTACCCGATTTTTGCCAAAGTCAAACTACATACAAATATTTTGCAACTTTTTGATTGAAAAAAACGATTTTTTTTTTGGCAATTTCGGGCCAAAAATTAAGAATTTTTGCGATTTCTGGCAATAAATACGAGATTTTTGACAATTTCAGCAAAAGAAAAGGTTTTCTTAGCAATTGAAGGGCCTGATGGAAGAAGGAAGAAGGGCTCCCTTGCCGAATAATTTATCCACACCTTCGAAAAAAATGAGATTTAAAAACTCGCGTGGAGGGCCTTCTTCCATAAGTTGATTTTGACTTTCATTAACTTCATCTTTTAACGTGATTAAATCGAAAACTAAACATTTTAGAAAAAAACTAACGACATTATGTCGATTGGAAATTTAATTCTCTACCACTTAGTCCACTTGAAATTTTTGAAGGATGCTTCCTTTCGCCTCCACATCAATTTTTATGAAACTGTAACTCGTACCTGTGGTATGGCAGTACGCCGATTGAGATGTTTTATTCAAAGAGATATGAATAAAACATCATGTAGCTTGCTCTAGGAACAAGATCATGAACTGAAACTCACACATAAGGTAGCCAAGACTTCAAGGAACTCGAATCACCAAAGTGCGGAAAAAGGGCCTCCGGCCGAGGAAGCCCCTTTTCCATCAGGCCTTTCAATTTCTGACGAAAAAACGACACATTAGAACTATTATTGGAAAAGAGTGAGAGTTTTCATAAGCAAAAAAAAACACAATTTTTAGCAATTTTTCATAAAAATAAAATTCTTGACAATTTAGGCTAAAAGCGAGACTTTTTGCTATTTTTGGCATGAAATGAGCCTTCGACAATAATTTTAGTTAAAGGTAGGGCTTCTTAGCCATTTGTAGCAAAATAGCGAAACATTTTAGCAAATTTGCGAAAAAACGAGATTTTTAAATGATATTCATAGCTAAGTTGACAAAATACAAGACTTCAACAATTTTTGCAAAAAAGCAAGACCTTTTGGAAATTTGGCAATTTTTTCACAAAATTCTCTGACTTTTGAGTGAAAAATGCCGTAAATTTCAAAATTCCCTGACTTTTCCAGGTTTTCCAGGCTTGTGGACACCCTGCTGTTATTTGTGTCATTTGCCATCATTTATCGAGATCTATATGATTTCATTTTTTAATTTTGATCATAGAATTCATCGCAAATTCAAAATCAAAATCAGTTAACCATGACCAAGTAAGTATATACCTCTACGTGTTTCAATTAAATTTAAACGCAGGTACCTAGACCTACGTCTGACATTCTATATAAACTGTTCAAGTCGAAGAAAATTTCCGACAGGTGGTTTTCAAATTCAATCAAATCACGTACGAGGACACCTATAGCATCTGTAGGAAATTGAATACCTACCCGCAGATATGAGTCTAAGTATGTTGTACATGAAAATTTATGCAATATCGTAGGCCTAACGCTTATACGTGAATGTGTATGTGTACAGAGATATACTTACAAGAGGTTCGTATTCAGCCACTGGTCTGACGCCTTCTTTCAACTGTCTAATGAAAAATTCGCATAACGAATTATAATGTTCCAAAGAATGAGCGGCTTCTTCTAAATTCACACCGTACATTCTAGCGTAACCAGTATAAAGCCAGCAACGAATGCTCAATGGCACATGTTGACTAGATATCCATCCCCAGGCTCGCGACATCGCTCTTAAAGGAATAGCTCGGTAACATGTAATCTGCAAACATAAAAAATACATTCGACTATTACACTTCCAATTCGTCGTCGTCGTCGTTGATGTACATTTCATTTTCATCCGTTTACATCGTCGTCGTCCTATAGCAAAGTATATACGCTAATATTTACAATTAATCTTCTCGAAGGCCAATCAAAACAAGTTAAATTTTCGCCGACTACATTTTATTAACGAGTTCGTCGCCTTAATACGCCCGGTCATAAGCTTCGTTTCAGGGTCACAATCATATGTGTGGACTGTAGAGTTCAAACGATGATAAAAAAAAATTGCCAAGAGAACCCTATCACCATGTCCACTTTTAATTAGGGTTATCACTAAGTACAACCGAGATATAGACTAAATTATCAACGAATTTTTTCCTCAAACCGTATCACATATACTCGACCATATTACATAAGAGAATCACTTCGAAGAGAAATCTTCGCTCGACAGGTTGTAATTTTTGGCAAATGTTACTGGTTCACTGATAAACTCATCTTTACTCGCTCGCTTTCTATCTGTATCTTTTTTGAATTTTTTTTTTTTTTTCATTAATGATGCTGTACGAGTTTAAAATATGTACACACTAATAACTATGTACCTATTATCACCGCATCAATTACAAATCGAACGACCACCGAGAGGAATTAGGCACGGTGGCGTGATACAACAAAGACCTTTTCTTCGATCAGATACTTATCTCGATCGTATACCGGTAATAAGAAAAAATGTTATACTCGTGGCGTGATTCTATTTCTATTTCCAATCGAATGGAAAATAATCAAATTCACCAAGTTCAGAGACTCTGTCGTTGATTGGCAGATTGAAAATACCATTTCAAGGTCAACTTACACGCTAATACGAAAAAATATTCGTAATTGTATCGAAAAATCGACGCTGGTAATAAATCCTTTTATACAAATGCATATTTACTGTGCCATTCATTCGTGGTTACACAAATGCCACACGTGGATACCTATCAATCGAAAAACATTCGACGAAAATTTCAAAATCTCAATTTTACCAGCTTTATAAATCACCGAAACGGGCCAGGGTATAAAAATAAACTCGTTATACGGATGCCGGTGACAGCATCAAATATCGAATGAACGTCGAGCGAAAATAATCGTCCGTCGTATTAGGCGCATTGATTTGCATGAAATTTCAAAACCATTCGAAAGAAAATATACAAGAGTTATACGAAGAGGTAGAATGTGTCTGAAAAAGACATTTTTCTCAGCTATACGAGTACATAATTTTTAACGTAATTTAACAATCCATTCCGGGAGCTATTATTATTTTTTCAAATCAAAATTTGTCATTTTTCTTCGTAGGATTCCACCTTTTTATCAGAAATTTATTTTTAATATGAGTAGATAGACAAAAAAAGGGTCAAAATAAGTATGTACTTTGAAAATAAAAATTTTGAATTTTCTTCAAGCGTGAAAAATAGGCTGGTTTAGCTGTCTTTCTTCGATTTTTTTATGCCAATTTCGATGAATAATTTCAAGTTTATTATGATAAGAAAATCTGATCTAACAATTGGACTCTCATCAATCATCAGCTGAGGTTGATTTTTCGATTTTTGGTCTGAAATAAATTTCGACTGAAGGGGATCTGTTTGATATATTGACCGCAGATTTCAATTCTTGTCAGAAAACAAATCTTTTTACTCAATTTTTATAAGTGATCATTGATCAATAATTTCAAATTAAAAAAAAAAAAAAATTCTGATCAAAATCCTACAACATGAACCACAAGTACCCAAGGGCCAAGACTTTTGAGTGTGTGGAGGGAGGTATTGGAGGGGAAAAGACACAGCCTTCACTTTCAAAAAATGAGACATAAAATCCCAATTAAAAAATTTCGACTCCTGATTCTTTTCGTAAGATTCATAATAGGGTGTTTTATATTGAAACAGTAGCCAGATCATGTTGGTTTCTACAGTAGTCGGAAAATTTCAGACCTTCCTTCCATGATATGGCACCATGGGATCCCCAGCTTCAAAAATTTGAAAAATAGGTAATTTTTTACATCGAAAAAACTGGCAAATCAACACGAGCATCTGAAAATTTAGCTTTTATTCATACTATATTCAAGGTACTTAAACCTGTAAAATACATTTAAAAAAAAGACAAAACACTTGACATTTTAAAGTTTTCTGTAGGATTCAGGAAATACACAAATTTTGCTAAAAGACTCCCAAATTGCCAGAAAATAGTTAAAATTAGCTACGTGAAAGTCAATACTCGGGAAATGAATTTCTATAAATTTTATTGAAAAATCTTCGTTTCAAAAAATTAATTTGAATACCTGAAATTTCGTTTAGGGAAGTTTTAAAATGTATCATGATCACCGGCAAACAAGGGATCTGGAGTCACATTTCTTTGAGGGGCAATATCTTCAGCACAAATGGATTTTTTCACTCAATTACCTTAGAAACCATGTCCTAGATCCTCATTCAATAGCCAAAACACATTTCCCACAATTTTTATAAATTTTTCGCGTTTCCTAAAAAGTGCAAAAATAAAGCTAGTCCCTTTCTAATTTCACTGATTCAACTGAAATTTCATTAACGTCTAGTGCGAGTAGAAACTTTCCTAATTTTTTATCTTTCTCGATTGACGGACGACATACGAATCTGTCTTCGTTGCCTATTTATTTTCTCTTCATAAATAAAAAATAAATGGAAATAAATTACCTATTGAATATTCTTTAAAAGGTTTCAGCAAAACGAAATTTTTGAAAAAAAAAATACAATTTCCACTGAACAAAAAAATATTCAAGGTGTAACTGCCGAAGAAATGTATATAGTGTTTATGATTTTTGCGTAATTTTTTGATGAAACTTTGTCATAATACTCGCACTCTTGTAATTTGTGCGGCTAAAAGACAACAACTCGGCTGTTTTCCACACCATCGACAATAACACACATCATTTAATTTCAGCAAAATGAAAATCATCGACAGTGACGAGATCGGCGAGCTATGTAAAAAGAGCGTGACTAGAACATGATCACAAATTCACTTCGAATCACAAGGTGGCGATATTAAATCGCAAATATGCCAGCAAATTGACTGTTTACCATCTACGCATCAAGTCTCATCTCAGTAATTCAAATTACCCACGCTCATTTTCAATCACATATAATAAAAATACGTCAAAGTATGATAGTATCAATGACATTATCATTTCCATACAGGTAGGTAGCATATTTCTAGCTTATCTTTATTTGAAATTACGAGTAAGTCATCAATTTTTCCGATAACACGAGTGACGTTTGATACAGATCGGAAACACCAAGAGTTTCTCCAATAAAAAAAATATATTATACGTACTATAATTCGAAATTTACACAATGAAACGTAAGAGAAGGTACAATTCTCAAATTGGTAGAAGATGAAAACAAAGTCGAATATTTTTATTAGTCTCACCAAACTGATACATGAAATTGAAAATTTCAATCAACATTATTCGTTTGTCAAGTTCATAGGTACGAATTTTCCTATTAAACAAATTTATCATAAGCAATTCGTATTATCAACAGTCACACTTGTTGATAAAATCATTCGTAATTACTCTTTTCATCATTATTTTCTCAATAAACCGTTATCTCTGAATTCCACTCACAATACTTAACATTAGAAAAGCTTGTGACATTTTTTCAATTTCTAAATCAAACACTCAAACCACAATACAAGTAACCTACCTATGTAAATTGTAAACGTATCAACTTGACAAACGTCTTTCAAATTGTAAATGTGTCAAGTCTTATTTAGTGTTATCACATAATTTTCAACCACAACGAATAAGTTACATTTCATCCTTATCAATTTTTACCGCATATTTAGAGCATCGGAGTTTCCATAAAAGGGGAAACACACCGGTCCGAAAAATATTTTCAACGTACGTAATACGTATTCAAAAAGGCAATGTTTGTAAACGACAATGAAACAGTTCAAAAAACAGAAAAAGGAATAAGTAAGCGAAGTTGGACTAAACCGAAGTCGAATTTCACGCTCTCATTAATCACCGGTCACCGGATTTTTAACCCAAGTTAAATTCAACTCAAGGATTCGAGTTCGACCATGTCGCCTTTTTATGCAGCTGCCAAAAAATTGATTCGTTTTTGGAACACTCCGTCCTCTTATAAATTATAATATGTACTTACATATTATAAAAATCGATAATATTCAAACAACTAAACTATAAGTTATAGCCAGGTACACTAATTAGGTGTACGACGATTTGCTTTAATTAATATGTTTTTCGAATGCATATTGTTTTCGAATCGTTTATTCGGTAACTACCACACAAGTAAACACGAACGTCGTTTTAATTCGCTGACTTTGCATAACGTCGTACCATAATTTCCGCGACCAAGTTACAAAATGTGTGGTTTTTTTGGCCAACGGTATATTTAGGTGACTGTAGTTTGAATTTGGATGTGCCTAATTTGAAAGCAATGCACGTACATTCACACATAAGTATACGTATCGTAAACGCAGGCCTCTCGTGCAATCAAGTGAATATTACGGTGCGTTTACAAAATACAATCACACCGAAAAGAAATTTTCAATTTAATCAGTTAAAGAAATTGTTGTTATTAATCATAACGAAATCACGTGAATCAGCCAAATACCAAGTCAACACGACGACCTTATTTACCAACACAACAGCGTTTATTATACAGTAATCAGTGATGTGGGCACAGTTAAATATGTATAGGTTTAGGTATATTAAAGTTTGAATCCTGTCCGTATACACGATTACACGTACACATATAGGGGAGGTTATGTTCTGTGAAACACTGAAACGGGAAAAAATTTTCCAGATTTTTTTATTCGGCGTAAGATTTCATTTTATTTCATTTTCGTCTTTAAAAAAAACGATTTCAATAAGAATTATTGTTTTTCGTTTGCAGTTTCAAATTCCGCTGACACTTTGTTCCAAAAAAGAAATGGGTAGTATGAAATATAGGAAATGATAGAGGGGAGATATGCCGGACCTGTAAGGGTTATATAGGATTAAGTATATGTGTTGGTAACACTGATCACGCGTCGCGACACAGGGCTACAAGCCCACGGAGCGGCGCTGCGGCCGATTGTTATATTGTTGAGGTACGTAGTGATCGGACGTGTCGACGCGGTATAATCTCGGTGGTGTATTATAGCCATAATTGGCAAGAAAGCGTATAATATTAGTTTTAATTATTGTTTAATTAGTTTAAGTGTAAGTATCGTGTTGATACATATAAACCTTCTAAAGGTATTTAATTGTGTTTATTCTTTTACGTCTAATACAAAGTGTCTTACACGTGACTACATTTTACTTATTGTGTGATATAATTGGTATAGCCTTTTGCCGGGGTAAGTAATATTCTCAGAGTATTCAGCTTATGCAAGTATCACCGAGTGGTACAGAATATCACTATATTTACATTGGCGCCTAACGTCAAGTACTTTTTCATTTTTTGCTTATTGTCTACAGACAAATAGAGAGCCGTTAGAGCTCGCACACGCTTGCTATTTTTCTTTTTGGTGGTAAATCCGCAATAAAAGAGTTAAAAAGTGGCTTTTAAATTACCTAGCAATAAGTAGGAGCTTTTATTTGCATTTTCGCGTAGGTTAATTTGAGAAAATTAGCCAAGAAGAGGCGAAGCAAAAGCACTCGAATCAACGTGGTACGTGCTGCCACCGCCGCCCCGTCCAGCCGCCGAATCGGAAAACGGAGCCGTTGTCGCTGCCGCAACCTCGGACGATTTTACTGTCGCAGCTGCCGCTGCACCTAACGTATTTTACAACACGTGGTGTTTTCGCGCGTTTTTAAACAGCGTGATCTACCGCGTTGCGTATATATACGCATTTAATTGTACATATTATTATTTGTGACTTGTATTACTTGTAATAAAATTTATAACTACACAGTAGTGAATTTATTTTGGCGCGTATGTCAAACTTGAGACGTAGTGAGAGAAGTATAAGCCGTGTAGATTACAACGAGGTAACTCTACAAGGGGGAACTCATAGGCGCAGTCGAACACAAAGTGTTCCGAAACCGATTTCTGAAAAGCAAAATCAGAAAACTGTGGAAAAATCCGATATCGTATCAAACGAAAACATGAACGACAAATATACATTCACTCCTCGTAGCACGAATATTCCCGCCCACCCTCCCGGTGAGGACGATGATATAAAACACCTACGTAATTTATTACAAGAGTCATGGAAATATGACAATACACAAATGCAAACAATTTTTGATAATCAACGCGAATTAGCATCGCATGTCGAAACAACAAAATCGGTAGCAACTGAAGCGAGAAACATCGCTCAAACCGCAGCTGAAAGTGCGTCGACATCGGCGTCACACGCACTCGAAGCATGTAATCAAGCGCAAGACGCAGCTACAAACGTACAATACGTACGCCAAAAATTAGATGAACTGAACGATTGGGCAATTAATTATTCAAACAAATATACGACATTAGACGAAAGTGCTAAAAAGAAATTTATAGAAAACGACAACAGAATGCAAAGCATCGAACAAAATGTAGCTGAACAAGTACAATTAGTGAACAATTGCACTATCAACCAAATGGCACTTACAAATACAGTATTAAAAATTCACGATTCGCTACAAGCAAATCCACACCAACGTGCGATCACAGGCGCAGACACGCGACCAACGAAGATCGACTACACAGCTATGCGTAACGCTGGCGTGTTCTTTAACGAACAGCGACGTTATTTCCCATACGAATACATTAATGCATTTGAAGAATACATTCTTGGATTTAATGTGACTGAATTTATGAAGGCCGCAGCCTTCCGTGCGAACATAGACACGAAAGACCAATGGGCTTTCAAAAGTATTAACTTACAAGTTCATGTATATAATGATTTACGCACGAATTTTTTAAATTTCTACTGGAATGCAAAAGCACAGCAAGATGCTGAAAACTTTTGCGATGATGCAAAATACTGCCGTTCGTTACCAGAAATCATTGGATTTATGATACGATGGTTGGAAAATTTCAAAAATTCCACTATTAGAGATGAAAAATTCATCGTTGACATGATGAGAGATAAGACACCAAAAATGTACGCATTATATGTCCAAAAACCGGACCTAACGATCGACGAATTTATTGAAATCTTAAGACAAATCTCGAAAAAAGAACATAATCCCAAACACAAGGAACTAAAATATACACCCGAAAAATTTACGACACAAAATACTAACATACCTGATTTACGCACAGCGCAAAATAATCTATTGATGCAGCAACAGCAAATGCTACAACAGTTCCAATCTAGATTTACACCGGAGCAATATGCTCAATTCTACAATCAACAAATGAATCAAAGATTCAACAGACCTCAAAATCAAAATAATTGGAATCAAAATGGTCAAAGATTTCAAAGACAACAAAATAATAACCAATCAAATGGCGGCCAACGCCAACAACACAATAGATTTCAACAAGGTACACAGAGACCACCCCTACCAATACAAGGTAGGCAACAACAACCTAATACAGATACGACAGTAGCTATCTACAAACCTCCACAAGGAGGAAATCAACAACAAACATTACCAGTGAAACAAATGGAAATGGATGGCGTAATGCCAGACTACGGTCAAGAATACACCCCCGATTACGGGTATGATAACTACGGCAATTATGTCGATTTCAACAACACAAATTATGATAACAATTTGGATGATAGCTACCCAGACACAGCTTCTAATTCATCGCAGAATTATTTCGATACATCGATGACTCAAACACAAGCACCTATGACATATCCATATCCACCGGTATTTCAAGCACCCACATATTATCCCTACCCGCTAATGCAAATGCAAATGCCGACTTTCATGCCACAGGTAGATCCAACTGCGCTCGCAGCGCAACAAGCAGCACTACAAGCGCTAAATGAACAACAAGCTGCGCAGCAGCAATCATCGAATGTAACTCAAGGTACACTCACAGCGCCGGTAAACGCGCTAAACCAAACGAACGCGCAAACACAAGCGCAAATTACGATTTTACCTCCTCCGAAGAAGGAAACTGAAGAGGAGAAGAAGAAACGTTTAGAAAAAGAAAAAGCTGACAAACTTACGGGAAACAAGTAGAGCTAGGCGACGCGGAGGCTTCGTCTAGCAAAATGCTTCCTCCACCGATTATGCAAAAAAATGCATTCACAGAAGACTATATATGGATAGGCGACGGTATCGTACACTTTATAAGACGAGGAACGGTACGCAGAGCCGAACAACTACCAGAATATATAAGGGACCAGATTGACATTAGAACATTACTAAAACTAGTTTGCAAAACCAACTTTCCAAAAAATGCCAAATACATATTGTCCGCAGGACAAATTGAATTTAATCACTTTAATGCGCCTACTGAAATGGTAAAAGACAAATTACGTTTAATCGTAAACGCACTGCTAGAAAAAGGAGCGGAACGAATAATACTATTAATGCCAATAGCAAAACCACCGAAGAAAGGTGAACAAGGCACGAGCCTACATCGATACAAAGAGTATCGTAAGATGTTCCAAGAAATAGCAGACGACCACCCTAGAGTGACATTTCATAAGCAAATAGCTTACGAATTCTTACGCACTGAAACAGTCGAAAGTAACAAAAAAGGATGGTTCATTCAACCCGAAGAATCACCCAACGGAGAGGTTATGCCAATTGAGGCTACTTTTCACTATTGTCAAGCATACGACAGGTATTATCCTGACATGGCGATGTACCCCATAGTAATGGACTTATTATGCAAAATATTGCTAGATATAGACGATTCAGGCGAAGAAATGCCCAAAACAGGTAGTCTATTGAAAGAACCAATAAGCTACGTACGAGAAAATAAATTCAGCGAATGCTGTACACAAAAAACTCAAGACAAAATACAACTTAATCGCAACATGATGAAAACTTTGGTAGCTGTTTTAGCCCAAAAAGTAGACATAGATCCAGCTACTGGAGAATACATGCGAAGAGAATTTCGATCACAAGAAAACGGAAAAGCCGAATTCGTAAGAATAATTTACGATCCACCTACAAAAAGTGCACAGCTTTCAAAACCTTATAATACAGAAACGGCAATGAAGCCGAAATCAAAGAAACATATCTTAGAAGAACGAAAACAAATCGAAGATGACGATAAAACTGACATTGAAAATGAAATAAAAACATTTGAGGTAAAATCCTTGAACATGAATGGTACTATACCACCGGACAAAATTGTACACTATGACTATTACGAATATGATTCGATACTTGGAATGAAAAAAATTAAAATAGACAACCTCGGAAATCGAGAAATTTACGAAGACAAAAGCATCACAAATGAGACCAAATGATCGATTAAATGAGGCAATATTAATGATGCCTGACATAATGGACCTAAATGATGTACAACTATCATTTGTAGACAATTTAAAAGACGATCCATGGATCAAAATATCCAAATATGAGCCAGACGAGGATGAAGAACATCCAAATCAAATCAAAAAAATAGAATTGACATTAGAGCAAAAAGCTTTAGACATTTTAGAATTTATGAAAACAAATGAGAGTGAAGCTCGTCACGAAACAAATTTACAACGACCAACAATAAACACAGAAGATTACTACTGCGCAATCCCCATATTTATAGACAATGTACCTATACCAGCTCAGCTGGACACGGGGGCATTGCCCAATGCAATGACAAAACCGGTAGTAGATTACCTAACAAGAGAGCATCCTCAATGGATCAAATACATAAAACTGGACCACCCAGTAAACTTAAAATTAGCTGATAATAAAATCATACGAGCAATGACACATATTGTAGAGGTATGTGTACGCATAGGCAACCACATGCTAACAATGCCATTTTTTATACTAGACACTGACGGATACAGCGTCATAATTGGTAGACTATCACTAAGATACTTAGGTATAAAAATTGACTGTGAAAATGGTCAAGAACGAGCTATCTGCAACCCAAAGAATGGTATACCGTTCACAATACCCTTCCTCACAGAAGATGAACGTTTTGAACTAACACCTAGATTTGGTTATGGTAGCTTACCAGTGAAAAACATGATGGTATGTCCACAAAATGTACATAGTACAGTACGAATGATAAAAAATCATACACAGTACCTAGATGAAGACTGGGCTCACGAACAAGAAAAAGCCAGAGAGCTTTACAAGAAAAATATGAAAATAGACTTAAACAATCTCGTAGTTAAGGGATGGATTACTCTTGAAGAAGCAAACAATGCTTGGAAGGAACTAGAAGAATATTGTGACATTTTCAGCTTTAATGCTGGTAAATACAAGGGCGAACAAGTCCGATTCAAATTTATAAATGACGGTAAAGAACCTGACTTGAAAAAATGGAGAGGAGAAAAATTCCGACCCTCACAAAAGATAATTGAATCTTTACGACGAGCAATATCAAAAATGCTGAAATTAGGCATAATAAGACCTTCAAGGTCAAACTACATAAACACCACAGCCCCAGTAATTAAAAAATCTGGAGACATACGTTTATGCCTAGACGCTGACGAATTAAACGCAGTGTTACAAAAAGTACTCACTGAACCAAGTCCGATAGAATGGATAATTTACGAGAACACAAGTGACAAATATTTTTGTACTCTTGACTTTACGTCAGGATTTTGGCAACTTGTTCTACATGAAGCTTCACGAAAATTCACAGCGTTCCAAGTATGCGGACAAGTTTACGAGTTTTGCAGACTCCCTTACGGTTTAAAAATATCAAGTGGAGAATTCGTCCACATGATGAACCAAGTTATTCCTGACCAAAAAGGAATTACAAAATTCGTCGATGACGTGAAGGTATCTGGAGCTACATTCCAAGAAACACTAAAGAGACTACTCCATGTATTCGAGCGTATTCGTGAAAACGGACTGAAATTAAATCCTACAAAAACACAATTTTTTCGCGAATATGCGGAGCACTTAGGATTTGTAATATCCAAAGACGAAATTTCCAAACAAAAGGATAAAGTTACCAAATTTATGGAATTTGTGGATAAACATACAAACAAAAAAGGTAAATTTAATATCACGACAGTAAAACAATTACTACAACTAATTGGACTAACAGGTCTTTACAGGAATTTTATTCCAAATTACATGCAATTATTGCGACCAATTTATAACTTGACTGTAGGTAAAAGTGCTAAAGATGGCAAAATACTGTGGGGCCCAGCCCAAGAAGAAGCTTTTGAAAAGCTGAAGACAGAATTCTGTGCAGATTTTACACTGAAGCCACCACCTCCTGACGTCGAGTTATACCTCGATACGTACGTAAGTGAAGATGCTATGAACGCAGTTCTATTTTACATCTCAAATAAAGACAAAGAAGACGAACAAAAGCATATATGCTTATTTGTATCGATCGCATTCGAAGCTCACCAAAAGAATTTTACACCTTTTGACAAGGATATGATGGCGCTAGTCCAAGTACTTAAACGCCTACAAATGTGGGTATTTGGACGTGTAATTCACGTAAAGAAAAACCTATTAGCCACAATAAATAAATACAGAGACATGATGCAAACGCATCGCAAAGCAGCATATTGGATTACAATGCTCAACTGCTTTGACCTACAATTTTCAATGACCAAATCAAATAGGATGCTCTATATGATGAAAGCACCTGAACTTGAAATAAAAAATTTCGAAACGATGATTTCTACTTTTGACTTAAAATTTTTGGACGAAAATGTCCCAAGACTTTTCGACAAAATGTCAAATATATCTAAATATCAACAAACTGATGAAAACTGCATCGCAATGATGAAAATAATGAAGGAATATATACCTGTGAAAAACAAAAAAGAATTAGACAAAAAGAAACGGTTACTAAACCGATACAAAATTGTAAATCAATGCAATACGAATATCGGAGAACGTACTGAATCCGACACAGACGAAGAGATTCAAGACACTGTAAAGAAAAAGGAAATTCTTATGAAAAGACTTGATGACGATACATACGTTCCCTACTTGCCAACAGAACTCTTTTATGACACAGTCGATTTTTTACATACTGCCTATGGCCACACTAGTGCAAATAAATTAGACGCAGCATTTCGTCGCATTTATTACCATCCAAAATCACTCGATTACATTCGAGAAATCACTAATGCATGCATAATATGCAAACTCAATAAAAATTACGCTCAGCCAAAAGTGCTTGAATTCGGAAAAATAGAAGCCTACTCAATGGGAGAGGTACTCTCTGTAGACATTTATGGACCAGTTCCAGCTATACAAGGGGCACCTAGATACCTACTAGTAGCCAAAGACATTTTCACGGGTAGAAATTGGCTAAGATCGATGCCAGAAATCAAAAAAGAAAACGTTTGTCGAGAGATGAAAACAATCCTAGAATGGATAGACAAAAAGGGTATTAAACCTAAGAAAGTAATCTCAGACAATGGGAAACAATTTATCAATGACGACTGGTACAACCTGCTGGAAGATAGGAATATAAAAGTGGCACACACGAATGCCTACAATCCACAATCGTCGTCGGTTGAACGAACGATGCGGATTATTGGAGACAAACTCCGGACTAAAATCAATAAATTACACGATCCTTTTACAACACATATATGGTGGCACACATACGTTCAAGAAATTGAAGACGAAATAAATAATACACCAGGTCCATTTGGATTTAAACCAAATGAGGCCTGGGGCATCCAAGACTGTATTACAGACAAAATGCCACACAAAGGGGCCAAGTACGATTTTAAACATAAACTGATAAAGTTGTTACATAAGTTAGCAAAGATTAAACTACCTTCGATGACAATCGAACAAAATCACAAAACAACATTAATCCCTGAAAAGGATGTATACTCGGATCCAGACGGCTATGCGAGAGTGACAGCTGATGGAGCCTGCTCCAAAAATGGAGACGAAGACGCCGTAGCAGGCATTGGAATTTGTTTTTCAACTGACAGTACAAAAAATATTTCACAGAAATTGGAATTTGACGGTGAATTTAGTCTATCTAATAACTATGCCGAACTAAAGGCAATTATAGTCGCACTAGAGACAATGTTAAAGAACAACTTTAAGAAAGTAAAATGCTTTTCGGACTCCAATTATGCGATCAAAGCATTAAACTATACTGTCACAAGATGGCAACAAAACAACTGGCTTAATTCTCGTAAGAAGCCAGTACACCACAAAATTTTATTTGAACGAATTTTGGAATTAGTGAAAAAATTCACAAGTGTACAGTTTATACACGTCTATGCTCGCAAAATCGAGTACACAAACGTAATCGCAGATCAATTGGCAAAAAAAGCAGTCTACACGACTGAACACATAAAATCCAAAGTGGAATCAATGACTCCTTCTCAAATAATTGAGAATTACATACGCGAAAGGCGTAGACTACAACGTATTGAAGAAGAATACAAATACAATAAGGAGCATCCTGATCCCACTATCTTGAAAAAAGGAGACATGGTTCTAATCACGAACCACAAACAATCCAGTAAGGACAAGTGTACTGGAGAAAAATTTTACCCTAAAAAAGTGGGTCCCTACCTAGTAATAAAACGTACAGGAATAAATTCCTACTTACTAGAGCCCACAGACGACTCAAACATCAATCGTGTAGCCAACATAAGGCAACTCACTCTTTTCCTAACCCAAAAGGAGATCGATAGAATGGAAAAAGACGACAAGTTACATTCATACATTGATCAACGAAAAATGATTGACAAAATCAAAGACTTCCTAAACAAACATAAACATGATGATCAAAAATCATCAACAACTGACTCGGAAGAGGACATGCTTGAAAGAATTCAAGGTATACCATTAGCAACTGATGCGGAAAAGAAAATTTTCCACGAAGGATCAAAAATGGTCATAAAAAAACTTATTGACGTTGCTAGAGAGCAAAGACTTCAATTACGTAATAAAAAGAAATTAGAAGCGCAGCTTCAGCCCAAACAAACACAAAATGAGGAAAAAGAGAGTACTCAGGACAAAAATTCGACAGACGAATCAACTGGGGCACAAAAAGCTCGAAAACTACGCAAAAAATTATACAAAAAGCGTAAACAAGAAAAATCAGACAATGAAGCTAAAAAAGCTGAAATTAAAAAGAAAAAGCGAGTAAAACTTGCAGCGAATTTTACGAATCAACCACCTAAGACTGACGACAAATTAAAAAACAAAGAGGTAAAAAACCCTACCAAAAAGGAAATAAAATTACCCACAACTACTCAAAATCCAGGGACACAAAATCCCCAACCATCCACAAGTGGAATCAAATTACGTCGATCAGAACGCATGGCCGCTTACAGGCAAAGAATGGGCCCTACAAAGCCTAAAAAACTTAAGAAAACACTAAACGTCATAGACGTAGATGCTATCGACGTAATCGACTACACTGATGGAGAATACATCAACTATTTTGCACCAGATCCTTGTGAGCTAATCAAGGATGAAACTGAAATCTCCTCTGACGAATCTGAGCTTGACAATAGCAGCGACGACGGTCAATCGATCATAATGTCGCTAACAGACGACGATGACGTAGATCAGTTAAAAACTGAACAAGAAAAAGTATACGACGCATCGTCAGACAGTAGCTCTGAATCAGACTCAAAAGACGAGACCAAAAAACACAGCAAAAATGCGGAGCTGAAGAAAATTTCAATCTTAAAACGTCCTTCACAACAGGAAATAGAAAACATGATCAAAAGAGATCTCGACTTTGAACCCACAGAGGTCTACGATAAGGCTAATGAAGCTGAAAAACACAAAATCAAACAAAAATTCATTGAAAATTACTCAAACTTATCAAAAAAGATGAGACCAAAATTAAACATATGCGTAAGTAAGATCGTAGGTGACGCTTCAATAAAAAAATACCTAAGAGATCAAGTACAACTTGAAAAACTAAAGAAAAAAGAAAATCACGAAAAATTACGCCAAGACATGGCGGAAAGACGAGAAAAACGAATTACATTGGAAAAAGCTAAGAAAAAGCTTAATGACCTACGAAAAAATGACGCTACGTAAAAAGTTTCGGAAAAATCGCGAAATTTCGACTAAATAGGTATCATACCTACTTAACAAAATCTGCATAAAAAATTTTCTAGACAATTTTCATTTACTCCTGAATATAGCACTCATCCAACGCCGTTGGAATTTTTCAATTCGGATGAAAATTCGCGAAGTTAATTTTTCCCTTAAAATAAGGTAAATTCCCTTTGAGGGAAAAAGGGAAAAATAACTTCAAGTGAAATTAAGACAAACGAGAGTATTTCGAACGTTTTTTCGTGAATAATCGAAATCGACGTATTTTTCAAAGAAATTAACCTACGTGTGATACAAAGTATCGAAAATTGTACACCGAGTGATCTCACGCGAATTTGCGACGTAACGCGAGTATTCAACCTATCTTTCGTGATAAAATTTCGTGACAGTTTTATACAAATTCGCACAACGAAAATCGAAATGGCAATCCACAGCTTTACCCTAGAAGTCCGTCAAAGACGACAGGAGGCGACGATCAACATCGATTACATCAGTGATTTTGGAGACGCGAACAGACTTATACGAATTGCAACGTTTTTAAACTGGATGCAAAGACTTCGAATCTTCAACGAACCGGAAATCGCCAGCAACGACGGATATGTCATCACGGTAACTCGAGTCGCAAGACGTGGAGACAAAATAAGAACGACGGTGAAAATAAATGGACAAATACGTAAACGACCATCGATACCGATAGCCACGTTCAGAGAAATCTCAGGAGCTTTTGGAATACAACGACCTTAAATAAAATTTAAATGTACCTACGAAGAAAAAATCTTCAATATCGAGTCGAACTACTTTCTTATCTATTCGCACAGCGATATCAAATTGACATTTTGTAAAAATTACCCACAGGGTACCTTATTAATCAACTTTCTCAACAGCAATCGTCGAAGTATCATCGTAGTCGCCACTGACTTGGCATCATCGTAACCAAGGCGAGGTAACATTCCGCCAACGTTTTCAACGTCGTTATCTGTATTCGAAGAAGTCAACTTTAACATCCGACGATAATCATCTGTATTTTGGTTCGATATATTCCGCTACGTTGCATTTTTTTCGATTGATATTATTGTGATGGTTGTTATAATTTGATTACATGTAATTTTATTCGGTCACAGACTGATTAATTTTTGTTTATCTATAATTTTGTTTTCGAAAGAACTGATTAGATTTAGTTTTATTTTGTAAGATTTGACAAATGGTTTTACGATGCGTATTTTTGGACAGTTGTTTTATTTTTAAGATTTGTATTCACGACGCATCGATACAGTCCTATTTTCTATTGTATTTTGTAAACTTTTTGTTTTATTTTTAGAAGCTCTAAGTTTTTTGTAATTTTTTCACACTCGAGTTACGACACGACATACTACCACAGGTAGACGACAAGTACCTTCAACTTTGATGCACAGCATCCAACTTTCGGTTCGCTTCTTCGACTTTGTCTCGTCTATCCTTTTCGATTTGGGAGTTTGAAAAAATTATTAGGTTAGGGAAAATGTCTGTCTTTTTGATATCTGTCGCTAGATAGTACATACTTACCCGATGTTTTCAACTTCGCGTATTCTGTTCTTATTCGCTGCTCGTATCTTCGGATGCGATGGCGGGTGGTGCAGGGTCGCGAAGGGGAGCTTCGGGGGTATTGCTACGTGCACAGTGGGCTAAAATTGGATTTACTCTGCCTCGAATTTCCCGCAGTGGAACACCACGAGGGGCAGAGACTGCTCCCACAGGGACCAGCCTTACAGCTTCGACATATCTTTCTCTCTCTGATCCGTGCTTTCCACGACTGGTTATACTCATTGAGTAAAGCCACGAAGGGGCATATGATAGAGGGGAGATATGCCGGACCTGTAAGGGTTATATAGGATTAAGTATATGTGTTGGTAACACTGATCACGCGTCGCGACACAGGGCTACAAGCCCACGGAGCGGCGCTGCGGCCGATTGTTATATTGTTGAGGTACGTAGTGATCGGACGTGTCGACGCGGTATAATCTCGGTGGTGTATTATAGCCATAATTGGCAAGAAAGCGTATAATATTAGTTTTAATTATTGTTTAATTAGTTTAAGTGTAAGTATCGTGTTGATACATATAAACCTTCTAAAGGTATTTAATTGTGTTTATTCTTTTACGTCTAATACAAAGTGTCTTACACGTGACTACATTTTACTTATTGTGTGATATAATTGGTATAGCCTTTTGCCGGGGTAAGTAATATTCTCAGAGTATTCAGCTTATGCAAGTATCACCGAGTGGTACATAATATCATTATATTTACAGAAACAAAAAAATTTCTCAGTTTATAACACACATTCATTTCGTTTCTCAAAAAATGAACACTTGAATTGGAACATTCGGCAAATTTTTCAAACATTCTACACCATACCAAGCTTTTTTCGAAATCCAAACTGAATAAATCGTCTTCACGAAAACTGGCTAACAACTACAGGGGACCGGGGGGGGGAGGAGGAATCTTCGGTCGTGATGCTTTCTTTTCGATTTTTGCAATTCCGTATTGATTCTCTAGAGACTTGGGGGACGCCCTCATGATTTCCAGGTTCAACGGTATCGATATCTTGTAAAACTGCTAAACCTTGAGAAGACTTCCATCTCAAAAGACTTTTTGTTCGTGGGAGTTGAAAAAATAGAAAATTCGGAATCGGAAATTGGAATTGAAAAATCAACACAAAATTGAACTTTTAGAGCTAAAACTTGAACTTTTCATGATGAGTATAAAAGTGGAAAGTTAGATTTTAATTTTTTTTAAAGTACAGTGAAAAATACATTATTTGTTCGAAATTCAGAAAAAGTTGGAAAAATGAAGTACCTAACATATTGATCGTTATTAATTAGAAAGCGATGCGTTCGAGATAATTGATCTCTTTCTTTCGATCCCCTCCCCCCACCAATAGGTACCATTGAACATGGCTCAAATGCTACGTTGGATTTTCGCAGGAGCTAAGTTCAAATTTTCACTTATTCTTTAACGTGCAACCCACTCAATGGCCTCAATACGTTTCCAGCCTTTAAAACTCAATTTAAAAAGCTTTGAACATTATGTGAAAATGTCTTGTGACATGTCAATTTAATTTTTTTTTACTAATTCGACATTGTCAACTGTCGAGTTCGAATATCATTTTTAGATCAACATCGATTTTCTTTTTCAAAATGGTGAGAAGTTTCGTTTGAATCCGAAATTATCAGGATTGGAAATTTTACTATGGGTAAATCACTTTTTTTTTTTTTTAAGAAAATAGTCAACACTTTCCGAAAAATGGTTTAAAAATTCTAGACTCTAGAATTTTTAAATTGGGATGAGGAATTTCAGCAGTTGAATGAACGAAGCCCGAACCAACGTTACGCACCTAACTTTTCTCCATTACAGCGCGTGGGTGAGATAATCTATTCTAACGGGGTGAGCACTTATGATTCTCTTGTGCTGAAATAGATGTATTATTTCAGCTAAACCTTTTTTTGACATTAATTCTAATAAAAAAATACATCTCGCATAGTAAGTTATTTTTTCTCGTTTGCTTGAAGCTTTCGAACAAATAAGATAGAATAACTTAATTTATATTGTTTTTCTTTTTTTTTTTTTGGTTCGGTAACAGGACTAGGGGAAGGAAAGAGAGCTAAACGCCCAAAAAAAAAACTTAAGTACGTGCCTGCCTAAATGAGATTAAAATCTTGAGAACGTAGCTAAAAATTAAAAAAATAGCTTAAGTAGGATTCCAATTTCACACCCACCGAATAAAATTTCGGTTTCGATTCTTGCAGCACTAATTTGTAAAATATTTTGTCGACAAGTATTCATTCTCTCTAAATCTGAAATAGTCAAATTTCATTGTTTCAGGAAGGCAAAAAGTCATCAATTACCAAAATCAGTTATTTAAAATTTTTTACTGAGGAAGCCATGAATTCCGTCAAATTATACTCTTAAGAAAAGAAATTTGACTGTTTCAAATTTAGAGAGTCATAACGACGCCAAACTGGAATTGAAAACATCGAGTGCATCTTAACATCGGTCATAATCATGAATCACTAAAACTTGAATCTAACAATCATCCTTTTTAATTGTAATTCTGACCAAAAAAAAAAAAAAATTAATGAAGACGGAGAGCAGCTTATACATTAATATTGTCAGAAAAAAGGGGGAACAGATCAATTAGGTATCATATCACTTGATCAAACGATCTAGAAAACATCTATTCCAAAGAAATAATTTCTAACAAAAAACCAAAAGTAACTTTTGAAAAGAAAATAACGAAGTGGGAAGCACAAAAATTGAATTTTTATTCAATTAAGTACACTATCTACACGAGTAGTACAATCTTTTTTTTTGGTACTTCCGTAAAAGTTCAACGTTCGCGTAAACAGTTAGGTACTCTTTTCTCACACGTACAAAGGTTCGAACAACTTCTTTAAAAACAGACGAACCATTCTTCCCTTTTCTTTTCATTTCATTGAAATTTGAAATACGAGTACAGTACACCAGCCACCTCTGGCGACTGGCGACACAACCGCTCAAGCCAAAAAGTGTTTCACAGAGGGAAAAAAAATTGCGCAAAGATCTCAAGTTAAATACCAAGGGCACGCTATAAATTCCAAATTACCTATACCCATCAAAATAAGTTCAAAAAACTCGGAAATACCATTTTTCCCTCTAATGTTCTATCGCCAACTCCTACACAGTAAGATACACACGAAGCATGTGTAGTATTTTTTCATCGGTAAGATTGCTTTAATCGCAATTTAACATTTATTCGAGATAAGATACCAACTACACTTGTAGGTTACAAGTATGAAAAAAAGTACTCACTTGAAAATTTTTAGTCGAATTTGTACTCTGAGGTTGATTATTCCAACTTTGACGACGCCACTGTAATACGGTAAACACCGATACACCGATTCCAGTCGGTATTACGATCCATCCTCGCCACAATCTTCTCCATCGCCTCCATCCGGCGCTAGTACCTGGCCGGAAAGAAAACACCACACGTTAACACCAGCAAATTCAACTTTTCTCCTCATATATTTTGTAAATTATTAAATAAAATTTATATCACGATCACTCAAAATAAACTTTTATATAGCGAAATTTTTTTCTTGAAAATTTATTATGTTTGAATCGCGAAACAATCATCATTGCACCACCATTGAAATAACCCATATCCCTCTTTTCTCCAATTAAGGAAATGAAAAATTCACAGAACGTATGTACTTATACTGTGGACACTTACAAATAATAAAACCTAACGAAATGCCGACTAACAAGCATAACATGACAGCTATTCGTTTCAACGCCAACTAGCTAGTAGCTAAGTTATCGTAGACGACCGAACGTCGGTATTATGAAATTTAACAAGTCAGAAGAGCACAGCTTTGATACAGTAACAATTATTCTGGACATTTATCACTAATTCTATAATTACGATAATGGTATCGGTGGTGGGAGTGAATTATTCATTAAATATGTATCGTATGTACTTTCATATCATCATTCGACAACACACTACATTACATTCTCGTAGATCGAGATGAACATGTCACGAGTGCTTTATTTATTTGCAAATTTTACGTTCATTTTTGTCAATTTTTCCGCCCTTGATATTTTTAAAACTTTGTACGGAACATTTTCCAGAACCTACAGTAAAATCGACGCAATCACCTTTACTTCAGCAAAATTTTCAACGAAGCGGATCTTCTCATATTTTTAAATCTTCAAATTCAGATTTTCGAATTCATTTTGCCGATTTCAATACTTAAGCACGAATTTTTTTGAATTTAGTCGATTTCTAAACTTTCTTCAAAACACTGAAACATTAGGACAATTTCTCAAAGGCTAATTTTGCCAAAATCATGAAATTTATTGATTTTTGTAGTCAATTTTTCATTTAAAAAAAAAAATTTCACTTAATTTACCAATTTTAGTAGTCGATATATCGTCAAAGTTTTCTAATAATTTCACTTAAGTCGTAAAAGCTAATTTCAAACGAAACATGATCAATGTTCGAAAATTTTCCGCTTTTCGAGTGGGACCCCCTCCCCCACCAAATAGTAATTTCGCCTCTGTCTTCAAATGGAGATGCAATCTGAACCATTCATAAGATGGGAACTTCAAGAGAGAGACTATTTTCTGATTCGAGTTAGCTCTCAAAAAATATGGGAATGGCAATGGAATACTAGAAGTCTTCTCGAAAAATTCATGGCACAAAGAATACATTTTTCAGGAGAATTTACAGGACGGTTAATCAACTTTAAATCCATTTCAACGAATTTTCTGCACGTCAAACAAACTTCATTGGGACTCGATCAACTTTTACATAATTTTCTACGAATTTAATATACCAATTCAACAAAGTTTTACCAAGATTTTAAATAATTTTTTGTTTTTTTTTTCATCAAATTTTAATGTCATTTTACATCATATTCGTGGTCAGTAATGATTTTTTTTCACAATTTACACAATTTTTATATCTTTTTCACATCATTCATTTTTTTTTAAATTTTGAACGATTTTTGCATAAATTGCGAAAATTTTGAGTAAAATTTCAATATTATGATATCAGGAAATTCGTTCTTCAAAATATGAAGGTAAAGTAGCAAATACTCAAATGTTCTAATGGGGTAATCAAACCTTTCAACACGACTGTTTGAATAAAATTTTTCACGTCGTACTTTTATTTCGAAAAAATAGTATAAAAATTTGTCAACTCAAAAAAAAGCATGACGTCATCCTCAACAGATCGTTAATAAATCTTTTTTTCGGCGCATCTGTTCCCCTTTTGTCATTAATTTTTAAATTGGATAATAAGACAATCACATTCTCACCTTGATCTACATAGGAAGTAGGTACACAAAAACTTACCTACTTCAACGTAATTAAATTCAGATCAGAACTTTCTAACAAAATGCATTATACTCTACCCATTACCTATCTAAAAATGTTCGACTTCTACGTCCGAACTATAGACATTCTTATGTGCATATTCATAGATTGATCTGACTCTTAACGTCTAGCAAAAATTTTCAAATCAACGGAAAATCGTAAAAGCGTTTTTCAGAATTGGTTTCTAATATCTACGAAAATATACAATCATTCCCAGCACGAGAAACTTATAAGAAGCAAAATAAAATCCATTCAAAAATGAAATAAAAATCCAAGGAAAAAGCGAAAAGAATGTGCAAGAAAATAGCTAAATATCGTATTTCTCTGTATACAGTTCATGTTCGCGGAAAAATTTTAATTTACTGATAAGATAATAGTAATTACTATTTTGAAGTTGGGTTTCAAAAAAATTATTACTAAGATTTAATTTAACCAATATTACGTAGGCAATGTAATCCGAAAACTAATGGAACTAAAAATACGGAACCTAATTTTCTTTAACGCCAGCACTCGGCTCAAAATTTTAAGCAAGTAGGTAGGTAGGTACTAGGTAGGTAGATATATGTCTGAAATACCGCGTGTAATCGAAAATCTCTTCAATTCGATAACCTTCACATTTCAACCATACACTGGGTCATTTAGAAACGATAATTTAAATATGCAAAACGTCAGTCCATACCATTCGAATGATCGAAAAAAGTTTAAAATCAACTCTAGACGTATGATAACATTTATCTTAATTACGAATATAATTTTATTGTTTCAACGATTCATTAAAATAAACGCATATTACAGGCCTAAATCATGAAATTCATTTCGTTCGGTGATCTTTGCGTGTGGCATCAAGGTGTGTAGGGAAATTCCCAATAAGTTGAAATTAAGAATTAATTACGTAGAGGAAAAATAAACTTGTAGTTGTGCAACTTCGAATTAATGATTTATGATTTTAGGCGCTAGCTGAGATTATTGTAACAAAATAAAATTATATACGTGGAAATTTGCAAACAAAAAAAAAACGATAAGATATGACTCTTATCGTGGTTTAAATTATCCATCAAGTTTTTAAAAAAGTACCTACAATTTAGTAGAAAATTCTTTGAATGAAATGAAGTTTGACCAAGAGCAAAAAAAGAAAACGCCGAAAGCTCGACCTTCTTGAACAAATTCGAAGAAATTTGAGTCAAATGATACATGTAATTTAGTATAAATTTGAGAACATTCGAAGAAAAATTTTCATTTGACGTTTAATTGATCAAATTTTCCATTTACTTAATTGTCTTTTCAAAAATTCACGAATAGGTACAACGACAAAATAATTTGCATAATAAATTGAATGATCGATTAATCGGTACGCGAATCGATTACACGGCGTATTAATGACGAAACTACCATAATAATATACGAGCAGCTGATTGAAAAAAAGGTGTTAAAATTAGGTATTGGCAAATCATTCAACAGGTATAACAACTATAAAATAAAATTATCACAAAAATGTGTCGATTACTTGAAATAAAACAAACGTCTACGAAATAATAAACCGTAAGTCTTGGGGATGTGAATATGAAAATCATTCCAAACGGCTAAATACAAATTTAATTTTTTTTGACAATAGTACAAATGCTTCACGATTTGCGATTATTTAATAAAATGAAAATTTATCTACTATACTATAATCGATCACACACGTACTTTTCTAAGATATTCGATCAAGTAAATACTAGTAATGGAGATATACTGGAAACAGGTAACAAAAAAAAAAAAAAAAAAAAAATAGTAAATAAAAATAAAAATGCGTTCTCAAAATTAAGCCAGCAGAGAAAAAAGAGAATAAACTTGGTTTACTTACATATATCAAAGTATAAATATATCAAAACACATGATAAAACGCAAATGGAATATCTCATTTTGGCAGAAGATATGTAACTTTAAGGTATCTAATACCTTTTCATTCATTCACCCACTTATCCAGTAGTTGACGCTAGAGACAATGAAAAAACAAACATTTTTAGCAATTTTGAATTAAAATGTTACGTTGGAAATACCATAATTAAAACGTGAACTATCCCTTAAAATACAATATCAGTTTGAATGAAAAAAATTCAGTTTTAGGAATCGTATCTTACATTGAAATTTCTACATAGGAAACGAGTTATGAGATAATTTCCCAATCTCTATAATGAACCGGAAAATACATTAAATGACACATAAATAAATAATACATGAACTGTACACAATAATACACCTTCTTGCTACAAGCACACCAATAAATACATGAATGTTTTGACACCAAGTTACACATTTTAAAAATTAAAATTAATTCGCGTAAGTTTCAATTTTTACATATCAGTACTTCATTCAGCATTCATCGACTCCACATGATTAAAAAATGAGGCGAAACACAGAGGGTTTTAATTGATAATAATCAAGCTATTCATTCGAGGGAATAAAAGATATTCAGAGCACATTTGAAAATCTCGAGATTAACATCAATTCATCACTGAAAGTGAATATCTTTGTTGAAACTGGTTAGTGTGAGATAACACATCAGAATTACGTAAGAATGTAGGTAATGTGTTAAATTTGAGTTATTTTAATTCCAACCGTACATTAAAAGTTAGTTATAGTTTTACGAATTCGCAAATCTTGTAATACTATGGGAAATGAAACAGTTTAACGATAAATTACACGAAAAACCATCTGTTACCTTGTATGGTGCGATCGTTGTTAGAAGACTGATATCGTTTGAAAATCATATCAAAGAAGGAAAATATGCTGATGCACAAACACGAATGTCAGACTTTCACTAATAATTCACACATTTCATTTAAAAAAAGATAAAAATAAATAACAATGCAATAATTAAAATATTTGAAGCATCGGCAGCATCGCTGATAAAAACTTTGTTCTAGCTACCCAGCGGAAAATCACTCAGGATTTTGAACTTTGATTTGAGTGTATTGTTTGAGTTCGCACAATGTTCCCTCTCCGAACCCCGAACTTTGCAAAACACGTTGCAGTGTTACGTCAATAGAGAGCGTTAACTTTAATCTCATGGGATTGGCTGGTTTATATCACGTGGGTGTGTTTGAGAATGAATGAAAAGCTGTGGCATTGTTATATTCCGCTCTTTCTCACTAAAAGAGAAATTTTTATTTTTTTTTCTTCTTCATTTTTCATTTTCAACAGAATTATTTCATTTCATTCAACTTCACTCTATTCAACTATCGAAGACGAAGAGTCGACATCGTCGCGTTGAAAGTTGACTTTCAAGTTCCTCCGAAGTCTGAACTTTTTGAGGAGTGAGGCCTGAGGGGTACATAAAACAAAATTCATTTTTCAAAAATAAAAATGAATTCATATTCATCGGGCATCAGTCATAATTCATAAATCCATTGCATTTTACATAAAATCAAAAACAAAGTTACCAACTTTCTTCATTTTGATGGAATGAATTCAATTCGCAAGAAAGTAAAATACGACCATACCAAATTTTCCAATCATTTTCATTCATTTTCAGTTGCAAGTTGGACTGGTGAAGTCGCTTGCTCGCTTCTGCACTTTTTTTCTCTTTCTTCACTTTATCGAGTAATTATTTCCGTTTTACAGCATGTTATTTACATAAGTGATAGAATTATTAAATCACTTCAAGGAAATTGTGTCATAATCAACGATATGTAATGTAACCAGATTTAAAATTATTATACCATGAACAATATTTAAGGTTTTCACCTCAACAATTGTATGCCGAAAAACTGTATTTGCAAAATAAATAACACTGCGTAGCACATATACCAGACACCCAAATGAATCTCACGTCTCAGAAATTCAGATATGTTGCTTCAATTTCTACCACCTATTTAGAATATGAATGAATGTCATAAAAAAATTAAACACGTTGAAAAAAATGTATTACGGAAGTAAACGTCAACTGCAACCTCAGTAATTTAAAATAAAAACCTTATAAATATCTTAATCTAGATTCAATATGGTACAAAATATACTTCCTCAAATAAGTAGCCTTTCTATATCATTCTGAATGGATTGAATTTGCGACTTCAACTGCGAACCGTTTTCTATAAGGACAGCACACGCGATCACTGGCCTGGATACTCCACAGGCACGTCCAAGAGCTGAAAACGAATTTAAATTGAAAATTGACGAATAATTGGTCAGTTTCCACGCGCCTACCCTAGGGTATAAGATATTTACCTTGTTTCGACCGTACAAAAACGTAAGGAACGTTTTTATCTTCACAAAGTAGAGGTAAATGTAAAAGAATTTCTAAAGGTTGAGCATCCGCAGCCATCACGATAAATTCCGACAAACCTCGATTCAAAGCTTTCGTAGCTGAAAAACATATCGGAAAATAACACATAAGGATAGAATACATTCCATCGGCACAGAGAAACATTCCGTCCAGTATGCATCTCAATAAAATTCCCACGTAAGAAATAGCGAAAGAAACACTTACCTTCGTTCGCTCCTTTACGTAACTGTTTGTAGTTCGTAGCTTGTTGAACTAAGTTGAGTATTTTTGAGCTGAGCTCGGGATCAGCGAGAGGGTACGCTTTAGGATTAATCTCTTCTTCAGCCTGAAATACAGGGAAAATATGAACAAATTAGCAAAAAATCAGCCACCAAAACAAATAATTTTCTTATCACCGCATCAAATGAAACACATCGCAATGTTGTAATTCTCATAAATTTCTTCATACAAATGTAATAGAGTAAATAAGAAATGCTAACTTACCATATTTTTCAATTATTCAACGAAAACTTTGAAATATTCTTCAGAATAATTGTAATTTAACAATTTCAACCAAACCACGCCGCTTCTATTTACTTAACACCACGAGACGAAATATTCGAAACACACCAACACACGCGCCACGATTACAACTACTATCGCACCTTTACACACACATTCACGCAAATGCAAATCAAAACATTCGTGTTATCACATTGCTTCAAATTCTTGAAAAACTTACAATTTTTATCTGTGATGGGCTGATGCAAAATTTCAAAATCTTGAGGACTGAGGAGTTTGCGCTGTCTTGTGCCCTATGATTTGAATTTTGGAAAAGAATTTTGGTCGGTCGATGTTCTGCTTTCATTCAGATAACTCATAACTGTGTAAATTTTGAAGCTGTACGTAAGTAAAATTATGTGTTGCAGTGTGTTATGATCATCAGGAATAATTACTTAATCGAAACACTCAGAATTTGCGTTCATAATGGACGAGAAAAATTTATATTTTGGTCCCGATAACAGAATTAATCCAGCTGATCACTGGTTTAATCCTAATTCGTCATCTCCTGTAAATTATGAAGCAACTTTATACAATAATTCAACAGCTTTCGATTATAACGATGAAGCAGGTGAGTTTCACTTGTAAGTCTCTCATTCATTATCTGATTAGGATTAACATTGTTTCCATTTTCTACAGACGAGTCGTACTTGAATCCTCCTCAAAGAGATCCTGAGTTTGATAAAAAAGTGAATGAATTTGAAGCAACTATTCAGGAACGTTTCAAAGATGAGCTAGAAGAAGAGGAAAGTCAGTAAGAAATGTTCACTTCAAAATGATCATCATGAATTTATAATTAATATGCGACGATTTTCTTATAGTAATTTTCATACGAAAATGGACCAACGCTGGTTTGCAAATTGTTTCCCTAATTACTGAACATCTTGTTAGTCATCCTTTCGTTGTAATCCGAAGACAGTGTCAGGTACTTATACGACTTAAATAATACCGCTTCGCAGATTTTCTTTTGTAAAAGTATATAATTCGTAATTTACTTTTCAGGTGAATAATAAACTCTCCCGGTATCATATAGTCCCCGTTACTTTGATACCGATCGTCGTAAATATTCATAGATGGCAAGGTATCACTTGCTTGTGGAAAGGTGTCGGAAGTGTTTTAGTAATCAAAGGCCTAACACTAGCTGTGCAAGATCTCATATCCAAAATAACATTTTGGCCAAAGTGAGTCTCTTCTTGTAGATTTTGAAAATAATATGGTGAAAATTCTTTGTACGAGGTAATTTATGTTACAGAGAAATTTCTTTGGAATCTTCTGGTAAAAGTATGGGAAAACATTTATTGCTGAAATGTATCACCTGCGCTATAATTACTCCGTTTTATTCGGCAAGCCTGCTGGAAACTGTACAAAGCGAAATCGCTAGCGAGAAGCCAGAATTTTTAGATGTTTTCAAAGAAGGCTTGAGAAGATTACTTTCATTCGGATATCCTCAAAAAGGTATGCGATTTCATCTATCAATCGTTTAGAAGTTGCTCAGTGTTTATTTGACAACTTGTTTTAGGGCGAATGTTACCGGTTTGGTCATTGGTAGTACCAACTGCGGTGTATTTCATCGTAAAACATATGTTCACTCTATTCTTAAAAACTGTGATTGCCAAAGCTTTAATATTCAATCAAGAAATGCAGCATCGTCGACGGGTACAGCTCTATTGAAACGATTTGTTATTACTTAATACTTTCGTTTAGGAATTAAAATCTAACATCGGATGCTATGTTTCTTATTTAGGGAGCGATTCCAAAAAATTTCCTAACCAAAGATCACCAGAATATTGAAATATCTTCTTCATTAGTTGCTGTTCTTTCTGCAGATATCGTATTGTTTCCTTTGGAAACCATTCTTCATAGGTAAAATCAAATTTTACATTGTCCCATTCAGTATACATATCATATATGTATTATCATTTTTTCGGAAATTTACTCATGTTTTGTTTTGTAGATTGCATTTGCAAGGTACCCGAACTATCATCGATGACTTGGACGATGGTGCTTCAGTGAGACCCATTTTAACCAATTTTGAAGGCGTTATGGATTGCTATAATGCTACAATTCGTGAGGAAGGTTATGCTGGTCTTTACAAAGGCTTTGGAGCGTTGATGATGCAGTGCATCGCTTACACTTCTATTCTTAAATTAAGCAAATTTGTATTTACTCAAGTTTCATATTTATTTTGTAAGAATGAATCTAGTAATTATGTGGTTGGAAGAAATATCGATTGGAATAAACCAGTTCCGCATCCGGAGGTGAAAACCAAAAAAAGCGCAGAAATCAAAAATCGTCCGAAAAAGACATACGAGGATTTATCCTCGGATTCCGATGATTTCAACGATAAGCCTTTTTCGCGATACCTATAGTTTATTGAATTATTAGTTAATATTACTTTTTCCAACACGTTCTTAAGTATGTTATGAAGTTTAAATGTATTTAGGTTTGACATGTAATAAACTCGAATTTTTTCTTTGAGAATGACTCGATTTTTCATTTCAAAATATACTTAAGTCAACCAAGCACATGATTTGTTCATGAATTCTCAAGAGTGATAATCGAATAAACTCAATTCTAATAAACCTACTTCGTTTACCTCGTAAACGTAGTTCCCTTCACACGTTAACGAATAAATCCAACACCGAATGAAAAAATTTCGAACATATTTAAAATATATTTTCAAATAGTATAAAGAACGCCTTATTCTCGCATCATCTTCTCCTTTTGTCTTGCCAACTTCTTCTTGGAAACTTTCTTCTTTTGACTATCGTCACGGCTAACTTTGCTAACGTATTTCTGCTTTTCGGTTAAAATAACTTCGATGTGACACGGGGAACTCATATAAGCTGTGAAAAGAAAGACGACAGTTAAAACCAACGATATCTTTTCAATAATACGAGATAAATTCGTAAGTACTTACGATTAATACGTCCATGAGCCCTGTAGGTTCTTCTGCGAAGACACGGAGCTCTGTTAACTTGGATGTGTTCGATGAATAATCTGTCACTGTCAAGACCTTTAAATTCCGCGTTTGATTCGGCATTTCTCAGCAATTCCAATAAAAATTGAGCAGATTTGACTGGCCAACGTCCTTGAGTAGTGCCCCATTGCTTAGCCTACAACGTACGTAAATTAATAATAGCCGCATTCCAAATTAAAGATAACAACACAAAACTGACGTACTTGAGCACAACGACCAACACCACCGTTAAATCTTCTGAACGGAACGCATTCTTGTTGATCTTGTACGTTCTTCAAGAATTGAATAGCTCTTCTTAATGGCATTCTTTTGATAGTCTTGGCTGTTTCCCGTGTATTCTATGGAACAAAATCAAGATGAAATTTACTACATATCTAATATGGCACCGGAGTAGCATACATTAAATTACAGTGATTACTAGAAAACACAAATTACCTTGAAGTGAACCCGTAAATTAGAACCTCTAGCCCTGCATGACTTGGCTGGGTTTCTCGCGTCTTTGGCGTACTTACCCATCTGAAAAACGAAAAATAACTCACTGTAATACAACCAACTAGTAGCAAAACAATCAATATGGATTGAGGAATACGATAAAAAATAACATATGCGATTATTCACAGTAAAAAGCTCGGTACATATAATAACTTCATGAAAAGAAAAGGACGGATCAGATCCGGCGTGTTGATAAAACTAGGAGAATTTCCTCGTGATAAGGAAAAGAAAATCAAATACTACTTTGTATGCTTATAAACTATAACAAACAGAACTCGCATTTTTGAAGTATACTTACAACAAATAATTATAAATTAAATTCTATTAATTAAATAAAATTCAAACTTACTTTTATAACTTTACAACAACGATGGACACGTGAACGACGATTCTTCAATTCCCAAAAAATGTAAACTTACGGCCACCCAAATGCGAAACACAATGCCAGGATTGTACTTGAGAGATGAAAATCAAATAGTTTCTGTGCCCACCAAGCATTTAAGCATTCCCTACATCGTTTCAGCAACGCGTACATGCGCGCGCACGCGTATATAAGTAGTTTTCGTTTTCGTCGTTGTTCCGCTGCTTCTATAGCGTTCGAAAACGAGTTCTTGCAACCAGCAGCGATGGCGGTGTGGCAGGACAGAAGGCTTAGTAATCGGAAGGTCCAGAGTTCGATCCCCGCTCGATTCCAAATTTTTGAAAATTTTTTTTTACCATAAATTTTTTTTCAAGTGTATTTTATTAATATTATTTTTATTTTTCGAATAGTATGCCGAATTAGGCGAGGCGAAGCCGAGCCGTTCATAATTTATATTTCACTCGATCGACATTACTCCCCTTGGTGAGTTCAGACGGAGGCTGGACATTTACCGTGTATGTAGCACTTGCGGTTGTTTATAAAAAAATTGTACTCACCGAGGCCGAAGGCCGAGGGAAGTTAACCGACATAGTATGAACGACAAAGCGACCAGCGCAACCGAGGCGAAGCCGAGGTGAGCAGACACAACGCCCCCCAACACTAAAAACAGCAATACATACGTGATAAATATCCCTTGTTGCTGAAATGTATGTAGGGAATGGTAAAATGCAACCACCAACATCAATAAAAATTTCAATTTTTTTTCAAAAATTCTAATTTATCATCAAATTTGAAATTTAGGTCATTGAAAAAACTTGATAATTTATAATGTAAAACAATAAAAGAAAAATTATTGCATTTTAATTAATTTAAAATTCACGAGTTTTACGTTATTACGTTTTACACGTTTTGCATTTGCAGGATCGCTAGTGACGTAGTGAGCTTGTTAGCGCTCCGTGACAAATGGCAGTCAAAGTAACTATCTTTTCGTGGATTCGTGGCAGTGGCAATTTGTATTGATGGTTGACTGTTTGATGATCCGAAGGCATTTTCATTTTCTCTTCCTACCACAGCATTGACCAAATTTGTTTTAGATAGATATTTCGAATTTCGATTGATTATCACTATCGGTAGTGTAATATTTTGAAAGGGAAGAGAAAACTTATATGTGTGATTACAGATTACAGAAGTTGAATTATTACTTCTCAGTAATTTTCACGAAAATAACAATTCATCCAAACTGACTGACAACCTGGATGGAGTTGGAGTTCGGGCTAGGGCTACCTATTACAATCATATTCGTAACAAATCAAATTTTGAAAATTTGTGAAAAATAAAATAATTTACCAATTTAGTTGTGGTCAAGAGTAGGTAGGTACTTTTTGATTCGATGTCTTAATTTCCCGCTTTTGAAAACACCATAGACATAGACTTAACAATTTGCATTTAATTTTTGAATGCTCAGGCTCAGATTTAAACAACTAGGTACTAGGTAGTAGGTACAGGTTGCCCAGAAATATCGAGCACCCCAAAGAAAGTTTTTCATTAAAAATATAGGTTGGCAACGTGAAATAGATGCATATGATTGGTGGAATGTTATGTCTCCAGTCCAACAACCAATCATGTGCTATCATTATTATCATTCACTGTGACCAACCACAGTATTTTAGTAGAAACCTTTTTAAGGCTGCTCAATATTTCTGGGCACCCTGTACTAGTATTATTGCATGTGACAAATTTTAAATTAAAGTACATATTAATATGAGGAGGTTAGTATCAAAGTGAGACAAACATCATGAAGTTAGGTACCAAGTTTCGAGGAAATTGATGTAGGTAGGTACGTATTTTTATCAAGTACAAAAATATGCAGCGTTTCTACCCTACTGTACAGTGTGGCTTAAGTTAGGTATTGGCTTTTATAGGATTTTTAACGCTCTTTTCATTGCCGAGGTCCTCACCTTTTTAAAAGAAATATTAAATCATTTTAAAATTCAATCAAAATTTTTGCTCCATCTTCGCGCGAGCAGCTAGTAGGTACCCACTTTCATTTTAATTTTCATAGAATCATCGTATAATTTGAAGCAGTTTTGGAAAAATACTTCAATTTCCACTTTTTCATAAGTACCTACTTATTTGAGAATCTTGTTTTGCTTTTCTGTGTTTTCCATTGGAAAAATCTTATAGCTACGCCGCTGAGTGGTGGCATTCTAATTTTATTTAAATAGGTGTGTTTATGAATATGATAGTTGATGAAGTCAGACTGAAGCTTATGTTAAATGGGTATCCAAATTCGTGAATGAATGTAGATTATCATTTACCAATCACATAATCGACATCATTTTATTCAAGTTTAATTTTAAACCATTGCATCTGCCATTTTTTTTTTTGAAGTACTTTCTCTACAATAAGATGTAAAAATCCGAAAAAGCCGTAAAAATTAGTCGCATTAAATTTGAAAGTCAATTCTCAAAGCTTGAAAAAATTATATTCCGTAGAATTTCATAAAGAATGAAATGACTTTTCGATGCACTTGTACTATAACGCAGTAGGTATGTAGTAATACAGAATCCGTATGTACCAGATTACTCATCAGTCATCACCTATTTTCTTGTACGAATCTGAAATCTTTTGTGCAGCCTAATATACGCCTAAAAAAATTCCATTCTTTCATCCTTTCCTTCTTTTCTAGCAAGGAATAATTTCAGAATTGATTATATCTCACAGGCAGTACTCATACTCCTCGTTTTTTCCTGTTTAGTGCTATTCGAGTGCCAAAATTTACACTTGAATGTCAAATTTTGGCACTTTTCTGCTGTATGCAAAAACGAGGTGGGAATCAAGTCGACTATTTTTTGTGCTTAAGGAATAAACTCACCAACTCCCCTATAGGAACTTCAGCTAGATACATATTATACTGGAAAGAATTATTTTTTACTCCCCGATCAACACATCTGAAGTCATGGGTACATTCATAGACACAAGTGGATTTTTGATGATGATAAATAAATTTATGTTAAAATTGCTACCCAATAAATCACCAAATGACATGTACTGAAATGACCTTTGAAATTTTTCGTTGAAAAATTACGGGTCTTTTTGATCAGCGGCCTACAGCTACCTCTAAGTATCTACCTACCTACCCATTAACGATTTAAAATTAGGTATTGGCAAAAGATATTTATGAAATATGTGGATAGGGAACTTTACAAGAATCTTTTGTTCTATGAGTTAAAAAAACGGTATAATTATAGAATTAGGTACCTATATTATAATGATTAAATGCAACGTAATTCTATCGAGTATCATAGGCCTAGTTCTTGCGCATGAAAATAGGTAGGTAGGTACCTAGATGATAGAACATTTTCAAACTAAAATTGTGATATTAGATACCTAATCAGAAAACAAATTTGAATCAAGAAATCAACAACTTAATTTTTTCAAAACATTTATTCAAACCTACAGTGAATTAAGTATGCGTCTACGTTGATGAAAATTAATTAATAAAACCCGAGTCTGAAATTTGCTAACAAGGGAAAATTTGAATGAAGTCTGGTTGTTATTTAAGTCTTCTATTTTCTGGTATAAAGTTGAATATACGAGTATAAAACTTTACTTACATTTATTCCGAATACACTGGAATAGGATTGGAGGATAAAGCGCGCATGAACCCCTATATCATTTTTTTGATTGGATGTTTTCCGTGTACAAGTTACGTGCCGCCCTTTAGGGCGTTCAACTTCGAATTGAAATAATCGCAGCGAAAAATTAACCAAAGTAAAGTTTAACAAGTTGTCGCTAAAAGTCTGCTGTAACTTTAGACAAGTGCAATATTTTTCAATTGAAAATTACGTTGAATATTAGTAATCGGTTATCAGCAAAGGTAATATTTTTTCATTTTCATATTAAATAGCTGTTGGTATTTAAATATTCATGATTATAGTTTTTCAGAATTTGAATCAAATTGCAAACAAGAAACTTTATTGAACTTTGAACTTTCAAGTTTTTAAGTAAAAATTAGCTAGAGATCCCGTGAAACAAATGGGCATCAGGTCTACCTATAAGTTTAGTCGTATGCTAGTACATAGATCAAAAATTGAACAAGAGAAAAAAGAGAATAAAATTGCTTAAAAAACATAATTTTTTTTGGATTCATCATAAATGATACGTAGGTTATTTTGAAAGCTGGTCTTATATCTACCTACCTACTTTCAGTTTCACCACTGATTTTTACCTAAGTATTAAGCTTTTTTTCCCAATATAATTCAAGTGTAGGTATAGTGAGCCCATATATTTTTTGAAAATCAAATCAGTACTGTATTAATGTCTTTTTGATCATAACCTACGCATTTACAAAAACAAAAGACTGTCTCAAAATTATAAATCATTTCATTCAAATTGCATAAAAATGAAAATAAGTATTGAACTAATGTACAACATTTTTTTCGAATAAATCTCACAAAATCTGCTACATATGTAACTGAATCATCACAACTTGATAAGTACATATATACGTATTTTCAAGACTTTCAATTCGCTCAAACATGAGTATACATCACTACATCTACCTATCTATAGGTACCTGAATCATTTTCACATTATTGATAGAGCTGAAATGATGAAATCATCGATAAAAAACTAAATGAACTTCATACTTCATTAAAATTTGAAATATGACAAAATTTGAACCTTGAAAAAGAAGTAGATGGATTGGATTCAGTCTTCGTAGGAGCATGTTGTAACACCTACTTAATTACGCGATCATTTGTGTTTTCATAAAAATTACATAATTATAAGACAATAAAATTTATAAATTTAACGTGCCTAGGTTGGTATGTTTTGAAGAAATTCAGACGAGCATAAACTTCAACCACTGCCTTGACAATGGAATATGAAAACTGAAAAGTACATACGTAAACCTAGGTCCATTACATATGTACCTACAATCATATTTACACATGCTATATTGTAAACTATCATGTTGGTAAATAGGAATTAATCAACTTTAGAATCGTTAATACTTAATTTACTTCGTATAAACGTGCGAATAAGTACCGTTTAAGCTCCCCTAGGTCATCAAAGGCGTTTGTTTTCTTTTGGATTCGCTAGTTGAACAGATTAAGCAGGCACCTAAATTACATTGTCAAGTGTAGATAGATCTTCGTTCTGTTTTGCTCCGTTAATTCACCCTCGTATCTTCGAATACTTTGACTTATATTTGAATAGCGACTTTGGGTCACCTCGTCTTTTTCAAAGTTCTAGTTTCCCAGTAATCTACATCCTCGCCACATCAAAAAATCCAAGTTTACGTATTCCATTTCATTGTTCGGTAATCATACTAAATCCAACGAATATTTTTTTTTAAATTGCAATTAACTGTGATGTCTGCATTCGTGCCTTGAAATTCTGGGTAAAATTCCTTTTTTGTAGTTTACGTCACAATTTTTTACCCAAATTATAAAAGTGTTAAGAATTTTGAAAAAAGTGAAAATTAACACTTTTGGAAACAAACTACAATGTTATCATGTACCACTACTTGATGAGAGTATAGTAAAACGCCTGAACGACATCGACAAACTTTCTTTTTGCTGTATAAATGCAACGCAGCAAAACAGCATAAAATTTTGAACGACAACACAAACAGCTGCACATATTATGTATTTCATCTTTAAAAACTTGTTTACGAGGTGTCAAAGCAGTGAAGGACCAAACTAAATATTAGAACACAAATGAATATATTGCCTACTTCGAAAATTAAAGGAGCAAATACGTTTTAAAGAAAAGAGGATTGCCATGAATTTTCAATCGTGCAGCCTGCAGGTGTCTAGTTATAGGGCATCGTAGTGTTGAGAAAAATTTAATTGGTCGAGTTTTCGACTAACTTTCAAATTTAAGGGACTTCAAGTAGATCTCGAAGTCAAAGATACATAAAAAGATGAAAAAAATGAAGTGTAATTAGATAGTGCTCAAAACTGGTGAAATATTTTAGAAAATTTGTGAACACACAATTTCTTACACATCAAACTTTCTAAATTCAAGCCCTATAAGTAGACGATACTTTTTCAAAATCTATTTATAGTCCCTTCAGTTAGCTTTCACTATTCTCCAGACGGGTAATATGTTTTTATTTGAAGTTTTTTTTTTTACAATAGGTCTACGTCTACATAGGTACTACATATAACTTATGACCAAAGTTTCAGTTTGATTACCTACCTATCTTCCAATAGAAGGCAAAACACAAACGATTTCCTGCTTTTTTTTTACTAGCACCACTCTTGTTTTTGTTTTTTTTTTTTTTTAGGTACCTACCCAGACCTACTAAAAAAAATAGGTACTCACATTTTTGCATAGGTACGTACAAGTTTAAATTCGCCATTTTTTTCGTAAAATAAGTCATTCTTTTCTCTCGCTCTCGTTTTCAAAAAAGCCACCCACCATGTTCTATTTATGGCAGCTATCTCATTAAATAACTTATAATATTTCCAGTCTAATCACCGATTAATTATACAATAAAAAAAGCGTTTCGTTGATGTTATCCATTCCATACTCTGAATCAATTCTAACTAACCTACCTGTACCTTAACGTCTCGAGTTGAGTAATTATTAATCGAATGTAGTTATTGAGTTACGACACGCACAAAAGAAAGGGTTGAACAACCATATGGTGTATAAAAGAAGACCCAACATTTTATTACTTTTCATACGTTTGGTGATTGAAAATATAAAATCACGCATATGGTTGTTTGAAATGCATATTATAATTAAAGATAAAATCTTCGTGTATTTATTCTCGGATTTTTTCGCGTTAATTTTTAAATTCATACCCGGGTAGATAAGTCGATAGCTGTGCATTGACCATTGACCATTTGATGTTCTTTTGAGTATCGGATCAACTTTTTTATTCCTTGTATTTTGAATTCTCGTACACATGTGGTAAGAAAATCATTCTTAGATAAAATTTCGAAATTCAATAATTGTTGAGAGAATGATTACAGTTACATATTAGGTAGGTATATAGGTACCTATAACAGTCGATTTTCTTGTAGGTAGTTTCCTTAAAACTCAAATTACTCACAGGTACCAACCTACACAGAAGATTCAACTGTGGCAATGTGTTATTATAAAATTTAAATATCCGCGAAATACTCGCTCATTACTTATTATAACCGAACAAAAGAGTAACTTAACAAACGAAACTCGAAAATAAACAATTTTTGCTTAATTTAAAAATTAATTATTTCGTATCTTCGGTCGAGAATTGTCGGATAGGTACATTTAGAAATGCAAGCTAGAATACTTAGTAATTAAGACGGATTTGGCGAACTTAATAAAACGAATTGATTAAATAATTATATTTGGTAAAATTGGCGAACAACGAATGCAGACAGTCTGTTAAATTTGTCGGCGTGGAATTAATAACAAATGGAAATTACATTAAATCGGTATAGATATTATATCATTTCGTAATGCTACGCCAAAACCCCTTGTTCAGATTGAAGAAATTGCGGGAAACAAGGAATACCTATTATTATTCGAGTGGAAAGAGTAGCAGAGCGAAATGGAATAATATTATTTCCAATTAACTGCGATAGGATTATCGAGTAGTAAAAGTGGAGGAACGATTGTTATTGGTCTATTCGAATAAACGTTAAGTGGGACTGTCGGGTTACAGAGGGAGGGGGAGTTTTTTTTTGTAAATAGAAAAGGGTTCTTAAAGTATTTAAAAATAATTTGAAACATTTATAAATAATTTTTTTTTCACCTTATAAACAACAAGAAAAAATTGTAATCCTCTAGGTAGGTATATAACTTACCGTATCTATTACATGTATCTTCTTACCTATTTATCAATGAAATTTCATTTTTTAACACGTTAAAAAATCAAAACGTATTCGATAATTCGATAAAATTAAAAAAAAAAGATTTCTATCAATACCCACTTACGAAAAACGTATTTATAGACAGGGCGAAAAAAATGAAAAAAGGGCGTTCTTCAAACGCGCCACATTTCGTTAGAAACACCCTACAAAAAGAATTGAAAAAGAGGTTGCAAAATGAAATAAGAAAAAACAGAATGAATACCACCACGCAGCTTAATCCTTCTATAATTATTTTGTACTGAAAACAACCCTATAGCCTTTTCTATTAGTCTGAATCAACTTTTAACTCCCCAGAGTGCTTATCAGTTTGTCCCTTAATTTTACAACGATTTGTCTTAGTTTTCGTTTAAAATTTAAATAGGTACTAGTTGCTTTTTACAATTTTCTCATTGTAAAAATACACTATTTTTTAAAACCTTCAGGTTTAATAAAAGGATATAATTTTTTTAAATTTTTGATCGCTCGTAGTTTACTTTTGAAAAAAGATTAAGAGGGTGAGGAGGTACCTATTCAACGAAGAAATCTTTTTGAAAAAATAACGAGTAATGAGTAAGTAGGTAAGTACGTTGATTAACGTTTTATTGGCAGTCTATTTAAAGATTTGAAGGAAAACTTGAATGAAAAATTTCAATTTTAAATATTAACATAGCTATTTTTTAAAAAAATTAGCAACGTATCTGTATTTTTGAAAATTTTTAACAAAATAGGTCAAAAAATTTCATATGTGGGCACCTACAGTTTTGTATAATTTTGAATTTAAATGATTTTGGTGTGAGATTTACTATGTAGTTACTTATGAATGATTGTAGAAGTACAAAATATCTGCGGTACCTACCTAGTTATTTTTTGTTTTGCATTTAAATGGGCAAAAATTTCTCCATCTCTTTTTAAAACTTATTCTCAGGAGTACTACATAGAATTATGTTGATTGATAAGTATCCACTATTGTATGGTATTCATAACTTTTATTTTACGAATCCTTTCTTTTCTTTTTTTTTTTTTTTTTTTTTTGTTTTTTTAAAAGCCAGATTCATATTTTGAAATTCAAATAGCACATAAACGAAAGGCTGAATCAAAGATTAGTTGAAAAATAAATTGAAAAACATTCTGTGACCTGTAGCACATCAATTGAAATACCTATGTACCTTTGGTAATTTTTCTATAATAATTCGAGTATTGGTATTTCCTGGTTAGTATTGAGAATTTTATCCTCGTGTTTCTTTTCTGGAAATTCATAGGTTTAAACAATTTTTTATTCTTTTTAAAGTCTTAGACCACTATCCTAACTACAGTATTTAATGTAGACAATTTCTCCGGATCTAAACGGAAAACATTTTCTGGTATGGCGTTGGTAATTTTAGATTTTTAGATTTAATGTGTGGACAAATTTTTGACTTTGTTCAGAATTTTTCTAAATAATGACCAATCAATTTTCTCTGATCATGTTTTTTTTGGGTGATGACTATTTGGGTAGGTAGGTAGATAGATAAACGTTCCTTTAATTTTTTTTCTTTCAATTGAAAACAATCACTCATGGTTATTTCATGAATATTATCTACCTAATTTTACTTTTACATTTTGATTCCGAATTTAGTGAATGATGAAATTTCTAGGTACCTTTCTCAAGTACGATGTTGCATGTTGTGTTTCAGGATGTCAGATACATCTGTTGCCTCACCGTCGGATGAGTACAACAAATTAACATCCTACGGCTACGAGGAGCAGCTTTCTTCACCATCTTCATCGCTACGATTTTCTTGTCAAAAAAATAATCAGGTAAGAAAAATTCAAATTCATTTAAATTACCCAAAATTTGTATAATTTTGTAAAATTAAGCAGTTTTTTGGAATTCAAGTCTTGGACTTTTGAAATTTTATCCTTTTTTACTGAAGAAAATGATTTACAAAAATTGCTTATTTAAATTCTAAAAGTTGGAAAATCTTCATGTATGTATCTATTGGTAGATTCATTTGGACTATGGGCCACTTCGTTGCCAGGCTTACGACTAAACGCGTCCACAATCTTGATTTAGCGATATCCAAGCTCAACATTCACTTTCCGAACACTTTATTGATCAATTGTAAACTTTATTTTCGCAGGTCGGTACAGTAGTTTTATACGGAGTGCCCATCGTCTCGTTAATAATCGACTCGCAAGAACGTCTGTGCCTGGCTCAAATAAGCAATACGCTTCTGAAAAACTTCAGCTATAACGAAATCCACAACCGCAGAGTGGCATTGGGTATAACCTGCGTACAATGCACTCCGGTACAGTTGGAAATCCTCAGACGAGCCGGTGCAATGCCAGTTTCTTCCAGACGATGCGGAATGATCACAAGACGCGAAGCGGAACGACTCTGCAAATCGTTCCTGGGAGACAATTCGCCTCCACGATTACCAGAAGATTTCGCGTTCCAAGTACACCACGAGTGCGCGTGGGGGTGTCGCGGATCTTTTCTGCCATCGAGATACAATAGCTCGAGGGCGAAATGCATCAAATGCTCTATTTGCGGTCTGTTTTTCTCGCCTAATAAATTCATTTTCCATTCGCATCGAACGTCTCCAAATGCCAAGTACGTACAACCAGACGCCGCTAATTTCAATTCGTGGCGAAGACACATGAGACTGAGTGGTGGTCCTCCTGAAGAAATCACTCACGCTTGGGAAGACGTTAAAGCTATGTTCAACGGCGGCACGAGAAAACGCATGATGAACGATCATCATACCTCGGAACCTTGTAAAAAAATATCGCCAGTGATTAAACCTCCGAAGGATTCGTCATCTCCGCCGCATCCGTTTCCATTACCTGTTGTATCGAGCTCGGCTCGAGTTCCTCCTTTGCCTTTAGTTATGGATTACGTATGGCAGCATAATGCGTTGAAAAATAATACATTCGGCTCGTACACGACGTTTCCTTGGTTTTCGAGCGCTACCAAATTGGGGTTTGGATTGCCGTCCACGAACTCGACGTTTTTCTTCCCAAAATACGAAACTGCATCGAGGCTGTATCCGTCGGCATTTCGACCCGTATATCCGAGTATACCTTCCTCTGTCAAGGATACAGAACAGCCAGAAGACAGCGATGATGAAGAAGAGACTGTAGATATTGAAACGTGTAACGAAGATGATACGAAAAGTGTTTGGCAAATACACACACCAGATCAGGTAAATATATTGTACATAGATCATCTATTGAATTAATTAAGTAAGTACCTCCACTCCACTCTATACCAGCCCACAGAGGATATAAGCTTTCAAATTTCTACGACACCAAAAAAATTCAAAATGAACGTAGCTTGAAGTAAACTTTTATTCCCAGTTTTTTGTTTTTTATACGTGTTTTCTTTAAATAGTTCCAAAATTCTCAAAACAATTAATTCTGAGGAGGGAAAATTTTAATTTTAATGAAGTGGTAGGTGAATTGTTAACCACTTGTATCTAGGAACAATGAATTGAATTATATGTCAATCACATCCTATGCTCAGCCTGGAGGGTAAATGTAGGACTTCATTTGAAGAGAGGATTCTTTCGAATTTCGCTCTAACCCTAACCAAACCTGTTTTAGGAAAAATAATCCAGTTCCAACAGATACCTAGTACAGTAAGCGCCGCTTATTATCATTGCGCTTATTAGAATAATTCGCTTAATAGAATGGAAAGTTGTTGGGACGGAACGGCTGTATATTTTTACATTGAAAGAATTTCGCTTAATGTGGTAATTGAAGGTGAATGAAGTCGGTTAATGGAATGGGAAAGTTTTCAAAAAGCAACAAAAATCAATGAAATAGGAATACTTTTTGTCGAAAAAAGCAAACAGTCAAAAAAAAAGTCCATCTTTTAATAAGCTTTTTTTTTTTTCTTAAAATCGCGAAAAAAATGCAAAAAATGCTCACTTTTTCGAAAAAAATTACGAAAAAGTGTAATTTTTTTGCCAATAATTCCCAAAATTGCCACATTTTTGCTTAAGCCTCGCTCATTTTTCTGAAATTGCAGAAAAGTACCGGCTTTTTGCTAAATTTGTCATTCTTGTTTTTTGCCAAAAATTTTCCACCTTTTCATAATTATGTACAGTATACAATTTCAATAAATTCCCTTTTTTAAAATGTTTCGCTTAATAGAATATCAACCACTCCGTCCCAACCCGATCACATTAAGCAGCGCTTACTGTACCTGTTTGAGATTCTTAATCAACCTTGACTTAGGTAATTGCAGTCAAAATCCAAGACTCTTTTTAGAGTTCTGCTAACCGATTGAAAATTAAAATAAGTATTCATGTTTGGGGATTGGCGAGTTCATGTTTTGAATGTACCAATTTTCTTTTCGAATACCCATTATGCATTTAGGACAAAAAATGTACATCATTTCTGAAGGGGGGGGGGCATTTTTCAATATCTAACCACTATTGCCAATTTCAAAAATTCAAAAAAATTATACATTTTCCCCTCAACTTTATTTCTAAATTTGGGGGGGGGAGAGATTAGCGCATTCTAGAATATTCCATCTGTTTCAGAAATGATACTTACCTATCTTTCGTTTATATTAGCATGATTACCACGATTCAAATTTACCCAAAAATTGGCGATTTGAAAATTTTAGATCGAAGAATAATAGCACCCTAAAAGTAGTCTTGGATTTTTATTTTTTATGGAAATGACAGTAGCCCAAGTTGGGAAATCATCATTTGCGCTTCCCATTGTTATTAGCAGAAGCGCAAACGATTGAAAAAAATATATCGTTTGCGCTTTGGACTAAAATTTTGTCACTGTAGTAGGGGTTCCCAAAACAGCATTAAAATGTTAAACACTTGGTTATTATTTATTTATTTTATTTATTATAATCATCGATTAAAAAAGTGCAACAAACACAACTAGTAACAATAATCCATTAAAAATGTGGCACGTGAGAATTTAAAAAACATGAGAATTATAAAGAAAAGTGAATCAAAATTTGATCAAAAACATAAAAATTTAATGTACTTACAAAAAATAGAAAATTAGTTTAAAACAATGAGAATGTGTTATTTAAATAAACATCGAAATTTGATTGAAATCCAATGACCTTGTAGATACATAACAAAATTTACTTACTTGATATCAGTGTAGTCCTGTTCAGGTAACTAACGCGTTTTATAAAGAGACGAGAAATTCGATTTGCTTGGTACATTGAATAATATACCTATGTAATTATGTATTAAAAATTTTGTATTCTGTCTCTTGTTGCCATTTGTTTAATTTTACCATTTGATAGTATACCGTAATTTAATTTGACAAGGAACGTTCAGAAGTGTAACCCACCGATCGGGATGAAACTGCGCCTGTGTGTTGGTGGGTATGCAACTACCAACGTGCTGTATACCTTTTGTCTGAAACACGTTTCCTTCTGCTGGCGGATTTAAAAAAATTATTTTTCAGACTGTGCTTTGGCGGGTCACTTGATTTTTTCCACGGCGCTGTCGTGGTAAAATTCTCACTGACCCCCGGCTGATGAAGTGGAATTTTTCTATGGCACTGTCCTATTAAAATTCTTCCTAATGCGCAATCGTTGGTAGAAAATTTTTCATCCAGGCTAGTTTTTTTCATTTTTAATAAAATTGGTTCAAGAATTGAAGTACAAAATTTTTTTTGAAGCGTATAAGTGAATTTTTTAATAAAAAATCAACGCAAAATTCAATTCAGGCATTTAAAATTTATTTTCAGAAAGTCAGAGCGCAAAATGATGAACTATTAGGAAAAAGCGATTGATGTTGATTGAAAACTAGTTTATTTAGGGATTATATTAAAAAAAAAGAAAACTCGTCTGCATATAAAAATTTTACCCACCGAGCAGGGGGTCAGTAAGAATTTTCCCACGACAGCGCCGTGGAAAAAATCAAGTGACCCGCCAGAACACAGTCCGAAATAGTATATTACGTGACAGGAGCGGAAAGTATGCGATTAACGAGTGCGAAGTTTAAGGAGCGAGGCGAAGCCGAGCGACTTAAATCGCACAAGTTAATCGCGTTACTGTCCAATTCTGTCGCGTATACTATTTTAATTTCATATGAGAGGAAAATAAATGCTAAAATTTTAAAAAATGGCTGATTTCAAATTTGAAAACATGTGCGGAAAACAGTTATTTTCCTCCCTAGGGAGGAAAGTATCTGTTTTCCGCACATGTTTTGATAGATGCGTTAAAGACGTATTTTCCAAACATAAAACTGTCTAGGAAACTACTCATTTTCCGATCATATGAAATTAAAATAATTTGTTTCAAACCCGCCAGCAGAAGGAGACGTGTATCATACAAAAGGTATACAGCGCGTTGGTAGTTGCATACCCACCAACACACAGGCGCAGTTTCATCCCGACCGGCGTGTTACACTTCTGAACGTTCCCTGTGAGTCTCTCTATTTGGATTTCTTTTAAAATCAGATTTGCTGACCAAACGGGGGGGGGGCAGGAGGTCGTTCAATTCGTGATAAAATGAGGCAGCATCCAGGTATTTATAAAACGCTGTTGAAGTAAAGAATACTTTTACATGAATCTGTATACCTTCACCAATGTTTGGGAACCCCTGTTTTCCAAAAGCGCAATCGATGTATAAAAGCGCAAACGATGAAAAGCGCAAACAGTTAATAGCCCCTAAGTTAAATGAAGGTAAAGGCAGAATCTTATTTGAGACCCCCCCCCCCACTTGATTATTTTCTTAGTGACTTACGATTCAAAATGAAGGTCTTTACTGAATTTTATAAAAATCCAACATTAGGTATCAGTCAATATCCATCGCTGGCATATTATTTCAATCAAATTTTTCAAACATGCAGGGATGCTAGACACTACTAAGGATCATTTATGGAAATTTTTGAAATTTTTTCAATTTCATGTTCTTAGTGAAATGAGCATTTTCAGTTTTTCAATGGAATCTTTCATCTTTGGTGACTTATTTAGAGACGCAACCACAAAAACATAAGTATAAATTTTGCACGTCTGTTAGGTGCACTGCAACAATCTCAACATTTGTTCTTTCAGAATTTTTTATACAGGTAGAAGACCAACAAAAATGCAAAAAACTGATTGTTTTCACGATTTTTTACGCATTGATGTCATCAATTTTGATTTAAAAATATTTTTGTCACAATCTACGTAGGTACCAGGTACCTACAAACTTCTATCAGATTCATCAATTTTTTCCATATTTTACTACATACCTATTTTTATTTAACCAGAATTCAAGAGCATTCAAAAATAGACCTGCAAGACAAGTTTCATGTGCTGAATTTCATTTTTGAATTTTTGACGAATTTTATAAAACTCAAAATTGGTCTAATTTGTGAAGGAAAAAACTTAATTTTATTAAATTTAAGTGAGAAAATGTTAAATTTGGTTTATTTTCTACTTTTGTTCTCTTTTAAACCGATCGATGGTGATTTTGGAGCTCTTTTTGGGGCCTTCGATGGATTTGTGGACTTCCTATTTTGGGAGCATTGTCAAAAAAAAAAGACAAAAATGAATTTTAGCGCCTGCCGAAAATTATAAGAATTTTCCTGAAAAAAATTCACAGACTGTTTCAAGTAGTTTGTTGAATGTAATAAGTATTTTTAAAACCTTTATGGAGTCAGAAAAAAATACGCCAATAGTTATGCTGTCTACAAGATAGTTTGATCGACCTCCGTGTAGCAGTAGTATACACTCGTTCTTAAACGTAGAACAGAAACACCTATCGTACTTTATGTAGCGTTAGGTACTTAAAAATTAAAACTCGATTAACTAAGCGCAATCTCGAGTTAAACAAATTTGCCAAACAGTGTGAAAATTTCGTCGAAGCGTAACGCTTACTTAAATCAAAACACAGCATGTTTTAATTATGTCAAACGCCAACGTAGACACTAACTGCACAAAAAGAAACAGCAAAGAGAGAAAGAATATTATCATAGGGTATTAGCAAATGTTAAATATTGTAACACACTTGCCCCATGCAACGCTAGTGGTGGAACGGTTCGATTCCCAAGAGCTTTTCCGCGCGCAGCCTTACGCTACGAAGAGGGCAAAACGATTCCAACAAAAGCTTCGGCGAAAAATAATGAAAATACGGTGCGCGGGGAAGGTCATAAGCTGACATTTCGGCCGCTCCTCCAACCTATAAGCTAATATAAGATCACCTAATGGTCCAACTTAATTGTTAGTCACGACGCCCGTTTGGCCTTTATTTAGAAAATGTCACCTTTTCAATAGCCGTGCGCCTTTTGGCGTTTTTAATTTAATGTCGAAACGTTTATTTAAGACATTTGAAAAGTGTCAAGTCGTCTCACCGTATCTACCTCTACCTACGCCAAACCTCGATCCAGCGGAACGAATTTCTAATGAGTAATTTCGAAAATCTTTTACATCGTTTTGGAAGCGTTTTTACCCGCAGATATTCGTTCTTAATTGGTGATTTTTTTTTTGTTTTTTGGTTTTAGTTGGGCTTTTTTATTTTTCCCGGTGTAGTTTAATCGAGATCGAGATGACTGGTGAATAATTGCTACCTAATTCCCGAAGTGTTTGAATTGAGGGGGATGAAACTATACTTAGTGTATCCATTACGTGTATACGTGTACACAGTATGCACGAATGCACCCTCTTCAGAAAATACTTACATTAACCTACTTTTATTATCATCGTACAAACCTCTCAAAGTTCTAATTACTTTGTTAGTTAAGACTCAACTGGTTTAATTAACACCCTCCCGCCTACATCTAGTCCAGTAAACATACTTTAATGAAATTAAAACAAAAATTAATCCATTTGCATAAACACGTCGATCAATCATCGCGACTAGATGGTCGTTAAAAGTTTTAAATTAACCTACCTTCGGTAAACTATTACGTAGTAATTACATAATGCGTTATGTATACGTAAAAAAAAAGGCATCTTTTTCACGTAGGTACTACCCTATTGTCCGAAGAAATGTCAACATCTTCGTAAAACTACGCGGTTCATCGAGTACGTTAGTTCGTTCCACTACGTCCCCTTTCTATTCCTCCTCCTCCTCATTGGCATACGTTTGCTTATATGAACTATATGAAGGAACGCTTTAATCATATTCCGCAATAGAGTATTGTCAACAGTTAAACATTATCATTTATTCTATTGTTAAACGAGCAATATCACCCCAAGAGGAGAATATTTACACTACAACGATTATTAATTTTAAAGGTCAAAATTTTAAATAGTTACTTACTTACTTACTTACTTGATTTTAATCCTCGCGATTTTAATTCCTATCGCGTACCTACGTTCTTCTCTTAAAGAAAAAAAAGTTCAAAATAACATAATTTTTTTTTCTTCTACCGATATTTCTTTTAAATATTCCAGTCCTGTGAGAAATTAACTTTTTCGAAATACGAGTAGGTAGGTACCGGTGTTTTCAACCTCAAAGGAGAAAAACCTAAAACGTTCGCTTGATTTGTATTGTAATTTAAAATACCTTTCAAGGGAATAATTTGCTGAGTTTTAAGTTAATTTTAAAAGGTTAAACCATCTTTATAAACTTTTTTCTCATTTTCGAGCTTTCCTATTACCGTTTCCCAATTTGTCAGATGATTCGTGTGGAAATTCTTTGATTTTTTTTTTTTTTTTTTGAAAATTGGTTTAAAATTTTGGAGAGGAAAAAAAGTATTTACTTTTCCGCATAAGTAAATTGAAAAGAATATCAATAATACCTACTCTTATAAATTTATAAAACTTGAAATAAAAAACAGAAGGAAAAAACGGGCACTAATGGAATTTTAATTTGTTTACTTTATTGGAACATAAAAGCGGAATTTCTTCTTTCTTCTTAGCTCAACATTGAATAAAATTGCGTGTTTTCGGTGAGATGAGGCTTTATTCTTTTTACCAAAAAAATGATTTCAACGGGAGCATTATACCTTTATTGAGTGAAATAACTTACAAAAATAAACTCAAAGAAATGCAAAAACTTGGGTAAGAAATTGGAAACACCTGAGGTACAATGACTAGGTACCTACATAGATCAGTCAGATCAAGGTTTCAAACCATTCGGGGCCATCACAAAAAGAAATAACAGAAGAGCTACTGTTTTGAGTTTTCAACAGAAAAACCATCACCATGTAATCAATAAAATATTCAGGACAGGGTTGTGAAAACCATAAAAATCGAAACACAAAAACGAAAACGAAAACTGAAAACCAAGTTGAACAAAAAACGAAACAAAATTTGAAACCCGAAAAAAATTTGTTTTTCAATTTCATTTTCATTACCTAAGGATAATAATGATTTTAGCAATGACAAATGACAATTTTAAGCCTCGAATATTTTTATGATTTTACACCTCTTTACAATCAAGGTTGTGAAAATTGAAGAAACAGAAACGAAAAAAAAAGAAAAAACTGTAAAAACGGAATTTTTAGAGAAATGGAAGCGACAACAGAAACAAAAAACCAAAAAAATTTGAAAACCAAAACTGAAAACCAAAAAATCAAAACAAAAATGAAAACCGAAAAAACATTCAACCAACAGTGGGGGGATCTGATCAGGTCAAGTCAAATTAAATCCAAAGATCAAGGAATGTTCAGATCTTATAAGTCTACTCGTAATACGAGTATCAGATCTAATAACTGATGAGATGTAAGCAAATCTGATCATTTTCCTCTGGGTAGGTGATATGATTTCATTTATTTAGGTAATCATAATTACAATGTTGACATATATAGAGACCAGTACCAAAGATTGAACTGGTATTTGTACATACTTCCATGTTTTCGAGAGGAATTTACATATAGGTACTTGAGGGTTTAAAAAAAAAATCAAAATTTCACCCTATTTGATGATTATTGATGAAATCAGGTCTGAATAGACCAAATTAAATTCAGGGACTGTCCGGATTTTAGTCCGTATCTTTAGTACTGAATCTAATCTGAACCGGTCTGATCAAGCCAATTTAAGCCGGTTTAATATAAGTACTGAGGACATTTAATCATCTTGGTTTCCAACAATAAGGGTGCTTTTATACTTGAACGCAAACATTCAAACTTTCGTTGTTTTTTTTTTTTTTTTAATAATGATGAACATTTTTTTAAAAGAGTAAGCTTAAAAATTGCTGCCACCTTCAAAAAAAATCTGCTGTCCTTCGCCAGGTGTGTTCGTTCAGAAACCTATAGGTAAGTGCATATCAAACCAGATCATACCTGCTCACTCAGATGCAGCCAGAGAGTCTGCAATCAATCAGAATTTCTCAATGAATTTTGTAAGAGTTATGCCTCTACCCTATTCAATTTCAATGTCTCACCGTGAAATTTAAAACTAATTCAGAGAATGTAACCTGTTTAAAAACGATACCTACTACCAATACGTATAGTGGGATCACATTTTCATGCATTTTCAGCACCAGAAATAGTACTACTTGAACTTGCCATTTCAGTTGAAAAATCAACTTTCAGATTTTTAAAAATTCAACAAAAATCAAAAAGTCAAATATAGCAGCTAAAATCTTGATCACCAAGGGTATTCAAGGGCCCCTACTTTCGGGAAATCCAATTTTTTTGTGGAAATGAACAAAATACAAACTAAGCGTAAGTCGGAAGTTGGATAAGTATCCTTTTTAAGAATTGTCTCCGTTTACGTACCTTCTAACTCATTTGAAATTGAAGTACCAATTTTGAGTTTCCTTAACAATAAAATGCGCATGCGCATCATCAATCACGTATTTTCTAGTCTTAATAAGTTTTAAAATTTCAAAAAAATATTCCTGATGATGATAAAACAATGCTGGCATAGGTAGTCTTTTTGAAATTGTATGTACTAAAACTTTCAAGCCTCTGAGTTTGTTTATTTCGCAAGTAAACGAAATAAAAAAAACACACATTTTTGTCCCTTAACATTCGTATAATGATACCTACCATAAATAAGCCTAGTGGATCATATGTACGTAATGCGGCTATACAACGTAAAAAAAGACAAGAATATATATTAAAGGATGTTGAGAATTCAGTTACCGTAGCGTTTTACAAATAACTTATTTGTCGTTGTAGGTTTTAGCATTAAGCTTATATTTGGGTGCTTGTTATACATAACATTCAATTTCACGGTTCTGCTATTACAAGCTTCCAGTTTTCGCATTCACTGAAAATCTTGATTCTCAGTGTTACCACCGTTTAAGGGGATAATTTCAATTTATAAAATTATCTCGTTTACTACGCTTTTTTTTTTACTCAAAATTACTCAAGTTTAGTGGGTATAAGTCCTTCAATAATATGTAAGTACTTATTTTAAAGCTTTATTCAGAGCGTTAATGATGATCATTTACTCACACATGAAACTTTCTGGCTTAGTTTCTGATTAAACTCGCTTGATAATAACAACTCGGTTGATTTTTTTTTTCAAAAGGTCAAATCAAAAATTCGTTAGATACCCTATTCTACATTCCAACCTGCCTAAATAAAACCTTACGAAAAAACTCAGCAAAGAGAATATTATTTATTGGAAAAAAACATACCTACAATATGAAAAGGTAAAGTGTGACTTGGTAATAACTCAGTGAGACTCGTAAGATGTAATAAAAAAAGAAAGAAAGAAAAGAGAAGAGAAGCACAAAAAGGGAATAAAACTAACAATTGTGTTATTTCATGCGATAAGGATCGTTACTATAGTTACCTATACTTTACAGAAGTTTTGAAATCTTTCTCTTTTTTTTTCTCCCAAAGAATCTTAATAAAGTAAAAAATACCGCTTAAGTAAATCTGTCGAGGTTTTCACTTTAAAAAGATACTATAAGTATAGTTATTTTTTTCGGTTATTTTAATATATTTATAAGCTGCTCAATGCTCATGTAGGTAGATAGGTAGGTATCAAATACATAAATTTAATGGTGATCTTTTGTGTTTGGTTACAATAGATCACGACGCCTGTTCATTAAAGCGGTATTACATTTCGAAACTTATACCTATCTAACATTATGTTGTTAGAAGAAAAATGACGAATGACAATACAAAATATGTACATATAATTTATCAAGGTCGCGAAATATCTCGCTCAACAAGTTGTTTAGTTAAGAATACCTACACAGATTTACATTTTTTTATCATAATAAAAATCTCAAATTTTGCTATCTTTTCGGTAAAGTTTAAGGTAAATAGGTACCTTACCTACACGCGAAAACGTACGTAACTCACTTAGTAATAGGCAGTAGAAAGCACTCAAAAAGACATTCTTAATGGTACATTAAAAGTCAAGAAAATAAAAGACGTAAAGTAAATACTCGAAATCGTACATAGATACTTATTTCTTTTCTTTCTTCTACATAAATAATGGGTTCGAACAAATGAAGTGTAACATTCATTATGTTGATTGGATGAAGTCGCTTAATACAATGACAATATGTTATTTACGCGTTACCCATGTTCGGTGTTGGCGAAGCTCCGTCACTTTGTTGAATTTTAATAACGTAATCGATGATTGAAACCACCGCCGCGCCGGTAGTCTTCGATATTATTATTCTAAATGACCAAGTAGTTACTTATAATGTCCAAGAATTTCCTTAAATAAACAAAAACATAAAATTTAATCACGTTTAAGTGTTTCTTATATATCCGTGTCATTATTTATTTAGATGTTATTAGAGTGTGACTTAATCGACGTTTTTCATCAATTTCATCGCCTTTTCATTTCTTCAAAAACATTTCGAATCGTTGCAATATTTTATATAACGATATGTACTTCATCGTACAGCCTAAATAAACGTTGCAAAAGATCAGGTCTGATGGACACGTAGCGTTTGGTGAACGAATTTTTATAATAATATGCCTACTTTTCTAGTTTTGATTTTATTTCGGTTGTAGCCTTCTTCAGGTCATGACATCTACTCGTAAAATTGAAGGGGCAAAACAATTGTTTGAAAATACGAGTACAAGATTTCCAAAAACGAATGGCAGATCGAATTCGGATATTTTGAACCAAGTTCGTCCCTTCAATTTTGAAAACAGGCAATTTGTCAAAATAACCGTCGATAATTTTTTTGTTCGTTCACTCAAGTATTGTACGAGTAAATTAATAACCCTAATTCAGTTTTTATGAGCGATGCAACTCCTTCAATTCACAAGACGAGCAAGCAATCTGGCAACGTTTTTTGTTCGTCTCGTGGTTACTTCGAGATTTGAGAAGTAAAACTTTAGGAATCATTAAGATCACCACTGGTTATTCGTTTCAATTGCCATCAAAAGCACCAAAAGCATCAAGAAATTTGTCAAATGCAGAGGCATGCGATGGGAATAGAACTAAGGAGGTATATAGGAGGGTTTTTCCCCTGAGCCTGTGTGTTTTCCCGCAGCCTACAGATGTGGTATTTTTACTCATTGTTTGTATTTTTAGATAGGTATACTTACTTGATGCAGAAATACTTTTAAACTATAATATGTACTTATACCAATTACCAAATCAATAACTTTTAAACACATTTTCTAAAAATGAAAATTATCCCCCCCCCTCCCTCCTCCAACGGATCCTTTGCTGTACATATATGAACAGAAGATTTTATATTAAGTGCCTAGCTAGGCCCAGGAGGATCTTAGTTCATGGGAAACATAGATGAATGCTCACGTGGAGTTTTTGGGCTCTGATCTTTCAAAGCTCGGAAATCTGGCCTCCCAAGACCATTATAAAAAGCACTGAAAACAATTTTTCGATGAGCCAGATGCCAGATGCCTGAAGGACTCAAATTGCTGGGACCCTTTGGGAGGGTCGAAGTTGTAAATTACAGAAAGGTAATTTTTCTGTAGAAGCATAATTTGGCCCCAAACAGAGGAAAAGAGTCCAAAATCATACCATTGGTGAATACCACCATTGTAATCAACATATTCAAATTTCAGATTCCTAGGTCATTACCACCTCATTTGAGGTGGAAAAAACCTCATTTTAGCCCTATTTTACCCGATTTTTGACCCCACCCCACCTCTACAAATTTACCTAGGGAGCCCCAATGTCCAGCATACAATGGGATGGTGCCACTTGAGTGCTTTTTGCTATTTTCACATGTTTTTCGACTTTTAGAACAGTCTGTAGCCCGAACCCTTTGAAAAAAGCAATGCTCTTTTTTACAAAAAATTCACCAAAATTTAATTTATTTCATGTTTATTACCTATTTTTATTTTTTTTAATTACAACAGTTGAAATTTTTAAGACCTAAATTGAAATAGGTACCTATTCAAAAAGATTTTGAATTGAAAATCTGAAAAATGCTAATTATTGAATGATTGAAAATACAATTTATCGAAATTTTCACTTTCTCTTCACTCGGACATGTCAGTAATTATTTTTCCATATGTTTTTGATGATAAGAAATATGTATTGTTAATTTCATTTTCTATTTTCATAACCTAGGTAGTAATTTTACCGACTTTTCGGTGAAACCGAGAAACCAGGTGCTTTTTTTTGACTTAGAGGAGGGGACTGAAAGTCTATTTCTTTGCGTTTCACGTTTCAGGGTCTAAGAAACACACTACCAGACCACTCTCTCAAATTTTGGTTTGTTTATTTATTTATTTATATAGGTAGGTAGGTACCTATGTGTATTCCGACTTGTCAACGAATAAATGGGGTAATTTTACCATTCAAGTCAACTAAAGGTTTACATAAGCTTCCAGCAGAGTTCGAACAGGGAAAAAATGGTCAATGATGAAAATTCCAACGTTAAATACAGTAATAATACATATGTCATTTTGGCCACGTTAATTTACCTATTTAGAGGAGTGAGATACTAATCATATGTAAATCAATTTTGAAGAGCATATTTTGGACAAATCACTATTAACAATAAAACGATTTGTTCATCTGGAATATTTTCAAAGAAAAATATAGGTACCCGTTTATTATCTATAAAACTCTGACAATTGAGGCAGTTAAAATAGGTAATCATTTCTTGAAAAAATTTGTTCAGGCATAGGCTGATGGGTAATTTTTTCTTCAATCAGAGTATAAAATAATCATTTTGAAATTAATTTTATTTCTGGAAAAAGTTGCCAGTTCTTACTGTAAAAAATATGGATGGAATACTTGACTAAGTATATATACTTTGAAATGATTTAAGCACCACATTTTTGTTCGACTCAACTTTGTCTACTTCTGCTTGACATAGAAATAAGCAACGCAGGTATTTGGTCGAGTTTTGGTAGGATGAATTTTCAAAATCAGACATGGTACAGCAAACAATGCATATAGAAATGATGCTATGAAAAAAAATACCTTCTTTTATAATATCTACAATGCGAATGTTTTCCTTGAGAAAAATTTTGACCTGTGGAAACGAGATGTTCAGAAAGTAGGTAAAGCATCAACAGACACAGTTAGTTACCCAACTGTCCTGAAAACTTCTTAATTGCCGATTAAATTTCGAATTACACGATTTCTTTGAAGTTGAACCAACCATCAGTGGAAACTCAAACGACGTATCTACCTACCTTCGCTCGATATCGCACAGAAAAATTCTACCCATTAAAAAAATAATTTTTAAAGAATTCTTCAACGATGTACCTATAGATTACACATTGAAAGGCCAAATTATGTAGTTTTACGTAACGTAAGTATTAGAAAATTTTAAACCATCAAAGAACATTAATTAAATGAAAATTAAGTTGTAAACAATTTTATTATAAAATTGAATACAGTAGAAGAAAGAAATAACCTGTAAAACGGCGATCGGTGCTCGCTAATATGTCATTAACGTTCATTTTCGACGACATTTCAAAGTGTTAAATCCCTGAAAACGGTTTCTTTTCAGTACCGGGGTTGTAATCCTTCTATTCAATTTTAAATTCAATGCTAAAACCAATTCCATGGTGCTTTAATTATTCCACTCTTTTCTGCGGTTCTGTTCGTTTCATCGCGGAATTACAAAGTTTAATTTACGTAGTCTTTTATGGATGTTTTATGGTTTTTATGTTTTTACTGTACACAAATACCTACTATAGGTACCCATAGGTTGGTACGTACAAAAATACGAAGGCATGTGAGCAGTGCGCAATGAACAAATATTATTCATCTGTGGTGTAGGGTTGACTATTTTTTTCCTCCGGAAATCTATTTGCGAGTTATTCATATCGTCGATGATTGATTTGTTTTAGGCGAGAAAATGAACTTGATCGTAAGTGGATTACCATTTATGCTATTGTGAGAGATAATCAACGCTTCGTTTTCGATGTGTACCTGTACATGGACTTCTTCAGCATAAAACTGCATAACACATACAAACAGTTAGGTACTTACTAATCATAAGTATTTTTAAATAATGTAGGTACCTAAAACTACTTTTTACCGAATTGAACCGCTCATGTCAAAAATAATATGTACTTATAGTACCTACAGCATAGAAAATTCGGCAAAATAGGTATTTATGTACTATCCTACTTACTTACATACAGTTATGCTGCGGTTTTTTCTATTTTCAGAGTATTGATAAGTGTTATCAAGAAAATGTACCTATTTATTTAGATTACATGTATTAATTATTTTTTGTATGATACGAAAAAAATGTGTAAAATAAGTAAGTATAAGTATTAATATACGATAACTTTGTTATGTAATTACTTACCTGCGACCCTGCGTTTTATGTTATAAATAATTTTCGCTGTAGCCAAGCTTTTTTAGTTACCATACAACGTATTTCTAAATATACATTTACTATGTACCAATACCGCGCGATGAAATTTTTTGTATTTTTTTCATAGGTTTACCTACCCCTTCGATGTACTGCGTGTAGTTAGGTAAAATTAGATCACTAAAAATCTATACGGTTGTACGATAAAATATACTATACATATTTTTTTAAATATTAATTCGTATTGTTATCACTCGTATACGCATATTATCAGCAAGTCTCCACTCTCCAATCCAGTAAATTTGAAGATGTGGCGTTTAAGTTAATGAAATTACATATCGGGTTACACTATGGTACATACATAGCAAGGCACCCAAGAGACATTCAAAATTTTAATATGCCTATATTTACAATTCAAACAATCGGGATTTGCGGGAGTAACTATTTATAGAATATTTTATTCATACGAGGGTACAAAAGTATGAAAATGTTCGATGACCCTATTCGATTAATGTTCCTTCACCCCTAGACTCATACGAGTATGTGTGTACTCATGAATGAGACTTTAGCACTATGTAACTCGATACACCCAGCACGTTATAATGCGTTACTATAAACACAACGACGATATACGCTTTAATCGTAAAAATTGTTGTATGACTTTTTATTAAGCAAATCGTATGCAATTGGTAGGTATACGATTTCGAGCAGGATGAAATGAAAAAGGTGTTTAATAATGTGATCTCAAAATTAAACAAATCATTTTCACTCGATTTTTCGTAATTTTCGTACGCAGTGGTGGATAAGTCTTATTCTAAATAATTTAAGTACTGTCTGGCCAGTTTGGCAGTTTTCAAATTCACGAATTTTTAGGTAGGTGCCCATCAGCATGGTCATCCAAAATGTTTCAAAATTGTAAGATTCGGTTACCTACACGCTAATTTAAAAAACTTTCCTACAAACAGAAAATTTTTGATTTTTTAAATTTTTTTTCTTATTATCCTAGTAAAAAAAATGTACTCGAATTGCCATTAATAGAGGAACCATTTAAATAGGTAGGGAAGTAGCTGAAACTCGATTTTTAGACAGCCAAATTCATTTTCAAAAGAAATTTTGAAATTCGGGAGAAGTCGAAAATCGCGCTGAAGACTCCAAAATGGCTAAAAATTATGGAATTCGTTTATTTTCAGGATTAATTTTTATCATTTTGTTACTGAATAAATATGTAATATGAGTGCCTTTACTTTTTTTAAAAAGCATACTTACTCACCTGAATCGTCCAAAATGGTCATTTTGGAACGTTGAAAATTTTTCAAACATCGGAAGATCAATCTCTAGGGAAGCTGAAATTTCGGTTTTGGGGGGTTTCAGATCATGCTCTTTCCAAAAATATCGGTTCCATTTAAATCGGTGGCGGGCACCTCGAGAGGTTCCCTTGTGAGGATATAATTTGGCACCTTTCTTGATACAATTTGGGTCTAAAAATACACATTTTCTCATTCATGTCGAAATCGGTCCTCAAAACGTGTCGTAATGTCTATATAGTTGGAACACGATCTAGGTCAACGATTCCTAGACTTATGGCTGCTCGATCAAATAATTATTTCGCAATTGTGGGGCAATTTTTGGAATAAATTTGAGCTTAAAATAGTATGTACCTAGCGGGGAAAATTCAGCTTGAAAATTTGCAAAAATTGAAAATTGATTTTCACATTTTAAAAAGTTTTAGTTTTTTGTCAAAAAATCAAAAACTAAGCATCCTAGAAAAAAACTAATGGCATTACATCGATTGGAAATTTGATTCTCTACAATTTTCTTCAATCACATTTTTTCGTAGAATGCTTCCTTTCGCATCCAGATCGATTTTTATGGAACTCAGTTTGCAAATTTTTCAAAAAATTATTTCAAAAAGTTTTTTTTATCAAAAATGAAAAAATCAAAAACCAAGCATCCTAGATAAAAACTAATGACATTAAGTCGATTGGAAATTTAATTCTCTACAATTTTCCTTAATTTAATTTTTTTTGTAGAATGCTTCCTTTCGCGTCCAGGAACGGTAAACTGACGCATTCAATCAGAGGATGCAAGCTGACTTTTGCCCACCACTTTATCTTTTTCACTCATGTCGAAAATAGCCCTCAAAATGCGTCAATAACCTAAATATAACTTGGAACAACAATTTTCAGAATTACAGCAGTCCAGTCGTGCAATTAGAGGTTTTAGACAATTTTTTGAAAAAATAGAAAAATTAAAAGGTAGAGCTTAAAAACACTTTTTTAAAAAGTAGGTAGTTGTGATGAAAGCGGCTCTCAAAAAACGATAGTATAAAGAGAATATGAAATGAAAAGACGATCTCCAGAGTCTTATTTTTTTGAAAACATTGAGCTCTTCAAAAAAAGATGAGTACCTACATAAGTATATTATGTACATTAGGATAGATCGCGAAAAAAAGGTTGGCGGATTTAGACCAAATTCAGCAGAGACCTTCGTTTTGACTTGAAAGTTACCCACAAAAAATTTTAGTTTCAGGGGTACTCCTGAAGGGGTAAACATTTTCAAATCGCATTCAAAAAAGAGGCCAAAAATTTATGAAATTTTTTCATTTTTTGAAATTAGCGTAAATGATTAAAAATTGGCACCACTTCGTTCCAATATATTTCACCAGTTTCAGGGATGATATCTTTCAGTATTTTGGTATAATTTATGCAAAACATTTTGCTAAGAAAAAAATTTTCGAAACACGAATTTATCCAAGAATAAGCGATTTGCAAATTTTCAACTGTTCAGTAGAACTAGAGCCTGGCAGTACCGTGAAAAAGATCTCGGATTTTGACGGCGAAAGCATAGATCGACGCAGTATCTCAAATAGGTAGGTAAGTTCTTTTATTTGAAACTTTGGCTATTTTTCTCAAAACAGGTTGTGCAGCGATTGGAGTGAAAAAATCTATGATTTTTTTTCGAAAATGTCCCCGGTTTAAGGGCTCAAATCTCCCTTCCAGGAGCACTTCTAGAGCTGGAAAATTTTCTGGGTACCTTTCAACTGAAAACAAAGGTCTCTGATTGAAGTTGATCCAAATCCGCCGTTTTTTTTTTCGTGATCCACCTTCCACCCTAGAATACATGCATTGACTTAAGTCAAAATTGGGCTTGAGGTAACTAGATATACCTAAATGTGATTTTAATTGAAATATGGCCAGAAATGTGGTTTTTTTCGGGATAAAAGACGATTATAATTATTTTTTATTTTTTATTCGTTTATTTACATGCAATTTTTGAGCTAAAAATCCTCGTTGAACCCTCAATTTTTGGTTTATTGTGTGACTGAAATTTTTCATGGGGTCTCGTAGGTTTCTATTCGAGGTAAATATTCTGCAAATAAACTGGTTGACGCTCAAAAAAATAAAACGTTAGTGTTTTATACGAGTATCTACTAACATTTGAAGAGTTATGCCATAAATGATTGGAAGAGATGATTTCTTTCACTTGTTTGACAATTTTGCGAAAGATACCACGGAGAATCAGTGATGAAAATGTAAGCGCAATTGGACGAAGGTAAGTTTAAGTATGTCGCAATTACGGGTACTAATTCCCTCTTGTGGCTATGGTGATGTGGTGGTATATTACGAGGCGTAGATTGATACTCCAGTCTATAGAAAGTTAACAAAAAATTAAATCCAGCTTAAATAATGAATACCCGTATACAATAAATCCTAGAACAGTAATCGAAATATTTGTAAGGGTTAGAAAAACGAGTACATACACCACAATGAACAAAATCGTTATCGATTCCATAGGGTTGTAATCCTCGTACACGTTCTTTTTACACAATTGGTTACGTTGGTATTATAGTATGGTATCGATTATTATCACAAACGTGTATCTTTCTTATTTATAAACTGTTGATCGGCGTTTTCATCATCATCTTCAAAAGGGGTTATGTGTAACTTTTATTTAATCCTCCGCGTATAAGAGGATCAATGTAATTAGAAATTAATCGTAATAAAATAGCAGTATAGGTAATTGATAACCAATTAACCTAGGTACAATAATTATTACTACCTATTCAATTTATAAAAAAAAAAAAATACTAATCTGAAGTGTAGGTATCTATACATATATCCACCTCGAAAATAAAATTGAAAAATAAATCGATTCAACGCTTTAAAATTCCATTGCAGTCGGGAAAATTTATAATAGGTTTACTTTTTCACTAAAAAAAAAAAAAAACACAACACGGTGTATTCAAAAAAATGTGGTAGAAAGTTCTAAAAAGCGGCGTAAGTGGCAATTTAGGTCTATCCCAAAGGACCAACGTATGAGCATTTTGTATCATGTACGTTTTCAAAATTATTTCAAAATGGGAAATAAAAATATTTCCTCTTCTTTTCAGCTTCGGTAAAAAATAAGTTGATCATCCGTGACATTGCGTACAATCACAGTGTAATGTTAGGCCATATCCAGGTTCTTTTTCAGTCTTTACACCAAAGCATTAAGTTCTAGATGGGCAATAACAGACGTGCTTAGCTTTAGTAACAGACACGACAATTCCTCGGGGATCGATTCAAACCAACTACAACGTTACAATCATTTTCTCTTTTTTTCGCCTTCTTCTTCTTTATAAGCCAAAACTTATTCTTTTTATTTTAAACTTTTCGATTTATCGTGATTTACCGTTGTTTTAAATTATTTGATATTTAATAAATTGTTCAAAACTTTCTCACACTTGTTACTACGAGTATATCAAGAGTACGAAGACGAGTGTAGTCTCAAGAATACCTGTGGTTGGTATCAGTTTTGTTGAGACGTCGGTGATGGAAACAATTACCTATCTAATTAAAGTAGTACAATGAAATTTTACAAAAAAAAAAAAAAAAAAAAAAAAGATACTCAATCTGTTTTGGTTTCTCTTGCAACCCATCCTACAAATTAGATAAGTAAGTTCATCGGAATATCTCGAGTAGTTTTTCATCACCTTTGGAATTATGATCATCTTATAACCACCCCTCCATTCTACCAGTACCATTAGGAAGAAGTCGAAAGGAGACTTGAAAGGTCGCCTACAAGATGAAGAGACCGCGGAAGGAGACCGTTTGAGAGAAATGCATCGGGGGCGGAAGAATTCTTCCAATTTATTTGTTAACAATACTAACGAGATTTAACTTTCAAAAATTCAAGCATGCCTTTTAAAACGATGACGTAGATAGAGGTACTAGGTTAAAGAGATACTTCCAGGTTTTACGCAAGCAGCGTGAAAAATAATGTTAATAGATTTGCATAACCAGTTCGCCGTAAATACAGCTATTAGTAGATTCACAATGAGATCGACTCGGCGCGGCTTATCAATTTGCACTAACTAAAATGAAAAATTAATTTGTACTTATTTGAAAGAGCTGAAGTTCGAATTTTATGATTTATTTTCCAGATCTAGCCCCTTTTGATTTTTGATTCCTCATAAGCGCCCCTAAACACGAATGAATTAATATTTGAACTTAAACACGTCAAATTCACACCATATTAAATTCGTAAGTAGATATACTTATCAGTATCAATATGCGAAATTTCAAGTAGGTAAGTAGGTAGATAACTAGGTACTCGTTCTAAAAAAATTGAAACTGATGATTTTTCACTAAATCTGGAGCCCAAACTGCTCTTTTTTCAAATCTGTGCCAAACTGTAATCAAGTAGGTAACGTTTCAAATTACCCCGATACATAATTAAGCAGGTACCTATTTGAACAAAATTCACTTTTCTGTAATCCCAACGATTTCATGTTACCAATTTTTGTTAAATTTTGAAATTTCTGACTTCTGTCAAATTTTATATTTTTTCGCTAAAATTTTTAGTTTGAGAAGAGTATGAGACCCTCTACTCTCGTTCATTACTCCTCTGAATTTCAGTAATTCGACTGTTTGTAAAAATAGATATTTTCAGTTTGATATACTGTATTTTTTTTTTTTTTTTTTTTTTTTTTTAGATCCAGAACCTCATTATTCCTCAATTCCCCATTAGGTAAACAATAATTTTAAAAGTTTCAATTTTCAAACAATACCATAGAATAAAGTATGTACATACTACGTACCAATATCTAACAAACAATTCGTTTTGAATTGCTTGTAAGTTATACATAAAACCAAACTTATGAAAATCATCGTCGCGTTGTTAAAATATCCCCAAGAAAAATAGCGTAACATCTTTGTAAACATCAATACTTATACTTATTCCGTCTAGCTGCAGTGATAAGTAAATTCGAAATAACGGTAAAATGACATCCTAATCAAAAATTCATCGAGTTGAAACGATAAAAAATCTCTTCATCTTTTTTTTTGTTACAGACACTAAACCCATAATTTATGTATTATTCTGCGCCAAATAAAAATCACAGCGTTCAAACCAACGCTTTTCACTAGTGAGCTACTTAGTATTTATATGAAGGGGGTTTATAAAACGGCACGTGCCAATTAAAAGTAACCACACAATAAAAAAAAGACCGCGGTGTTCCTTTTTTTTTCAATGCATAGGTATATTACGAGATAGATTCTGACTACGTGATGAATGGTGTACGAAGATGTGAATTTATGACAGACATACCCTGTGAGCCAATTATAGACATTTTTTGTGTAACTATTCACGATTATAGAACTAAAAAAAAAAGTAGGTGCTTGCAATTCGCCAATTGGGTTCTTGAATAAGATGTAAGATATCTGTATGAAGAAGCTAAAAAAAAAAAAATCAAATTCCTATAATATTTCTCATATTTGTAAGAAAGCACCTAGGTATTGGTATAGGTACCAAACTATATTACGAGTAGTAGGAATGTTTTTAAATTTTGATCAATTTCTGACTTTGTGAATGTGATCCTGAATAACACAGATTTCTCTCAAATCAAACAATATTCTACCGCGAATTTTCCACCCTTTGTAACAAATATTTTAATACGATTATTACACACTTTTGAAAAATTCAATCCCTTATCAATTGCCATATATTTTACGCAACATATAGGCAGGTATCTGTAATTTTAGCTCTCCTTTTCCGCAGGAAAATAAGTAAAAAAATCCGATATAGTAAATGTAATATCATTTATGGAATACATATCGTTATTTTTAGAGGCTAAAGGGAGAAGTACGAGTGTACAAAGCGTACGTAATAATATAATATAATAAATAACGGACAGAGTCCGTATAATACACGGATACAATGACTACAACGCAGTGCGAATTGTCTCTTGGGATCATATTAGCGAGTGGACCGTGCAATCTGAACTATTACCCACACGTTATCGCCGACGCTAATAAAATGATTTCAAATTTGCGGATACTGGGCACTTGCCGTATATTGTTTACTTACTGACTGCGTCCATTCATTTTTTACATTTTTATAACCAAAATTTAATAATAAACTAGCAGTTTGTTTCGATGACAGCGACGACGTTGTTATGTAGGTACATCGACGGTTTAGGTCATAAATTCAATAAAAACGTTATTTTTCATCATTTTTTATTATCGAATAACAAGATTACAAAATAAATACAAAATTTAAATAAAAGTGATTAATTGGTAAATTTTAAAATATGTATGTCAAATACAGTTAAAAGTTTAATCACAAACAACGCAAAATTATTAATTTAAATACATAACGAGTTGTGTATAATAAAAAGTGTATTATTAAGAAATAAAAGTTAAAATTTAAAAATTATGTTGCAAACTTCACGCAGAATTGTATGTGAATTTATTGTGGAAGACTGCTTCGCCAATCGTTTTACAGTATAAATTCTCCGGAGAAAAATGCAAAGAATGAGAAACGAACGAAGCGTAAACGTTTTCGGTATTTTAAATCGTAGAAATTTTCGTCATAAGAAAATATTGTGAGAAAAAACGCGAAGAAAAACCTGAGCGTTAAAGTTATAGTCTTTTAATTGTGGGTTCGCAATATTATATATCCCGAGTCTTGTGAAAAATTGAAAAAAATTGCTACGTCATTCCAAAAATTGAGTTTCTTCGATGGAATGTCATCTTACCTACATTATTTTGTAAATAGCGCACAAAATGTTAAGCAAATCGTTGAAATGAAACTAATGCGATTCTAATATTCAAAAAGTAGGATATTTAGACAATAGCAAAAAAAAAAATTAACATCAAGTAGCGTAGCCTCGCGGATAGAGAAGAATATCTCATATTTAATAAAGGCCGAAATTGAACTTGAAAAATGCTCGAAGTGAGCTTTTTAAAATGCATAATTGTAAATGTCAATGAAAAGTAAACATTATTATCGCAAAAATAATTCGAATGGAATAGGAATACAAAAGCGAAAAATATTTACTCGACATCGGCATTTCATTCAAATTATTAAAAATTAAAGGTTATAAAAATCGTAATAAAAATACGAATTATTCTAAATTTACTTTTTCATAACATTCCTTCATCTATTGTAAAAAAATGACGAATCTTCAAACAAATTAATATTTTCAAACAGAATTTTAAAAAATGAAACAAGAAAAAAATTCATAATAAACAGTTAAACACTCCACCCTCTAATTAAAATTCTAGCATTATTAAAACTCTAAATTTTAAGTTTTTTGACATTACATACCACCATAGGGAAAATCTTCTTTTTCGTTATAAATGAGAAAAAGTACTACTTTTGCTCCCGCTTATGATTTTTCGGGAGTAAATACTGGCATTTTTCTCCCTCATAACGAAAAATATTTCATCCAACCCGAAAGCAAAAGTGATTTTCGACGATTTTGAATCATTTCCTTCGCATTCGCTTCGCTCAGGCAATCAACCTCGAAACGCATTGAACATCACTTTCGCTCCGTAGTTGAATAAACTACTAAAAGTATTCCTATTATCAATAAATTAACGATTAAAAACTAATTTTCTAAAATAAACAATCGTCATTCACATATTTCAAATTATACGCGAGTATTCATCCCAGCTCGTCATTCGAAGAACAATACAAGGTTAATGAGCATTCTACTTAACTGAAAAGCATCTAACGTAATAAATACTGAAACCTAACAACACGAAAACTATTGGAAGATTAAGAAAACGCTGGACGATCCAGCGTCATTATCACATGGAACATCCTACATAGACTATAAATACTGTAAAATTACAGCTAAAAGAAAATAAAATACCAACAGAGATATAAACCAAAATGAACACAACTCAACGTTGAACTCAGATCATCACTGCTCAACTGGTTAACATTTCAAAAATAAAATCAACTTAACGCCACGTTATGCTATAAAAGTAGCTATGAAGGAGAAAAACAAAACAAAAAAACAAATTAAAAATACTGCTCAATGTACATAAATAAAAACATTCACAATGATAAAAAATCGTATAAATGTAAAAAAAAAAAAAAAAAAAGAAAAAGGGAAGGCTCAATCAGAAAAATGTAACTGCGCGGGGGATTCGTATTGAAATAGAAAATATTTTGCTTAATTATAGACAAGAATCCATTACCTCGATTAACTTTAAGCAGAAAATAATGTTGCATTGGCAACCTTATACACAGCATATCAATGCGCACACAATGCAATTTTATAAACGAGAAAACAATAATACGTTGTTTGAAACGCAAATAAATAAATAATTGAAAAAAAAGACGAAGAAAATACACAACCGCAATAAAACACAGAAAAAAATTATAACAATTTGCACTACAACTAATATAATCAATTATGATCAAGAAGTGACGTATTTGATTCGTATTAGCTCCGTTTTTATATCTCGGAAAGTAGGTCTTCGTTCGGGTTGCAAATTCCAGGCCTGCCAGAAAAAAATGCGATTAATTAAGCACGCAATTATAAAAAATGTGGCAAAAATTTGCTAATATACTTTAATACGACACGCTTACTTGTCTCATGATTTCATATATTTCGGGAGGACAACCTTCAGGGGCTTCCATCTTATAACCCTTTTCAACATGTTTCACAACATCAGCCAGAGGCTAAAAATAATTAAAATTTTCAATTAAAACACAATCGGAATTTATCCTCTAATTTGAAAATACTGTCTTACAATTCGTGGATACGGGACTCTGCCGAAAGAATAAATTTCCCACAATAGTACTCCGAAACTCCACATGTCTGATTTATTTGAAAACACCTAAATGAAAAAATCACAATTAAATACCGAACATATTTAATCTTAGAGTTGAAAGTTGATTATTTTTTTCGTACCCCTTGTCTTAAGGCTTCTGGAGCCGTCCATTTGATTGGTAATTTACCACAGTCTACGTTATAATTTTCTTCTCTGGCTAATCCGAAATCGGCAACTTTGGCTACTCCTTCCTCCGATATCAGAACATTACGAGCAGCAAGGTCGCGATGAACCACTTTACGCGATTCCAAGTATTCCATTCCTGAGCAAGTATCACTAAAAAACAACAACAACAATATTATATTATAGCAATAAAATGATGATCTGGAAAAACTGTAGGATGGATTGATTCGTGAATCGAGATAGTCTAGATACTCACACTGCGAAATTTATTTGATCTTTTTTCGTGACGTGTAGTCTGCCTCTGGATCTGAGATAATCCACTAGACTTCCTTTGCTCATATACTCGGTAATTAATAATATACAATGTTTACTATCGAACACTAAACCCAAAAGTTGAACCAAGTTTTCGTGCCTTAAAGATCTGAAATTCAAATAATAAAGCAAAAATTATTAAAATTATTCCTTTTCAAATTTAATTACGACGATATCAATATTCTTCAACGTAGTTGAAATGAAAAACAATGATGTGCCATCATTTATTGGCGAATTTCGTCGCCATTTAGATACGTTCGGTAACACGCAGATCAATAAGTTATGAGAAACAATTAGTAAATATATAAGCAATATGCAAATGAAAATCGATTTCTACTACTTACGTCATTAACGAAGCTTCAGTCAAGAATTTTTGAGCAGCTTCACTACTATTTTTTAAAATTTTTACAGCTACTTTTTCGCCTCTCAGTGTTCCTAATCTTACATCGCCGAATTCTCCTTTACCTATACATTCATTCAGCTGCGAAGAAAAATTGCCATCATGATTTCATCGAACTATAGAATTCGATTCCGAGCCATCGACATTAAGTTTTTACCTGTAGTTCATGTTCTTGTATAACCCAGCCAGCATCAACAAATGCTTTAGTATCCACGCAAAAGTCCTGTTTACCTTTCTTTGGCAAACATTTAGTCAACTGGGTGCAAAGACCGTCAGCGTCTTCTTCATAATGCTAAAATAGTACACATAATTATGAGAAAATGCACGAATGCAAACATTTTTTCATCCTATAAATTCTCGTTAATTCAAGGTTAATTTATTTTTCATTGATCCATAAACTTACTTCGACGAGCTGAGATAGATTTTCAAAAAATTCTTCATCGTCAATAGTCAACTGGTTATCTTTATATTTAACTCGATAGTGCTCGACTTTTCCTTGATAGCAAACACATAGCGTATAATCGCCAGGAAAATTTGTAGATTCTCGCACTAAGAATAATCCATTTTCTTTCGGATTAAGTAATGATTCAGCTTCTTCTCTGGATATTTTGCCATGAAACCATCTGCAAATATAACGTATTTATATATTTTTTATTAAAAAACATACGCGTAGTACCTAAAATAGATCAATGGGAATTTATTTTATTCGTGGAATCGATAGTACGAAAATTTCTATATCGACATTGATGAATTTGTAAATTATTCAGAGCAACAAATTTGTTTGATGAAAAATATATGCATCAAGTTGAATGAACGAGATGGAAAAATGTTCGTTAACGAAACCCAGAGCAAATAGCAATTAGAAAAATGTTCGTATCAAACAGTTCGCAATAACATTCATCACGTACGTTTAAATGTTTTAAAATAGTTCTAGCACTGGACTTCGGTATGACTAATTATGACGTCATTTACTACACACGTTCGTATCGAATTCCAATTAATTATAAATAATACCAGCTTATTTCGAGTAAGAATAAATTTCTTTGAATAGTAATTAAGTGGGCAGATAGGCAGGTAAGTAGAGAAAAAAAATTCTAAAAATCTTACGGCATGGTGTTAAGTTTGACTTGAGCTTTTCTTTGCAACGAATTCATTTTATTAGTTACAGCAATAAATTCGCTTCCAGTTGGTGGCATTATGTTATTCGCAGACAGAGATGGCGAAGGCAAAGGCCAAGCACCATTTTCATACTTTCGACAAGAGTCTACAATGGGTAATGAATGAAAATAATGCTGAAACATGAAAAAACAATACACAGCGTTACATTAGTATAAAATATCGTATAATTAATGTCATAAATACGTAAAAAGTAGAATGTTTTACGATTAACCTTGTCTGATATAATAAAAATTTCGAAGCATAAAATTAAAGAAAAAATAATAACGATGAAAAAAGAAACTAACCTGATTGCAAGACGTTGTATTTTGAAAGGTTTGATTCATTTCCTTTCATTCTTGATGATTCAAAGAAAGACCAGCGATAAAAAATTAATTCAAATATTAATAAATCAGTTTATCTTCTGTATGTTCTGCATTAAACATTTTTCAAAATTATGTTAAAATTTAATAATTTACGTTAAAATTATCACCTTGTATTTTACAAGTAGGTAAGTAATGAAATAATCAATTATTTAAATTTATATCGATTTTAAAATTGTATTCATCATTTTTGAAATACACAAAAGCAAAATTTAGCATTGCAAACGTTGAAATCAGATCATTATGCTTCAAAACCAACCAATGTTGTATACACCTGTTCCTTCTTATTATCTAAACAAACGGAAATAAATTAATTAGAGCATGAAAACATCGCTCAGCATGTACAAAATGGTTTAGCGCGAAAATATTTCGCACTTTGTAAACGCATGTGTGATGTTAATGAAGAAAACATAATTTTGAACATAGGAATACAATTCTTCAAAGTCAGTTTATGAACGTTCGATAATGAGCAAATTAATTTTTCCAAAATATCTACCTACCTACCATATTTTTGAGCCGTTGGGGTAAATTTAAATTCTTTCTAATATATTGCAATTGATGAGCAAATGGATATCAGCGATGCAACTCAGTTATTTTGATTAAGAAGTTTATTGCTGTGACACATAAAAGGGTACGGGTAAACGAAATTTTGGGGGAAAAATGTACATCGAATGATGAAGTTTTCAAGTACTAATAGAGAAAGTAACGTCATGTAACACTCTATTTGAAGGGTAAAAACACCAAAATACCTCACCGAGGAATAGTATCGCAAATTATTGTTTACAATGTGTATACAAAATATTTAAAGCTCATCGAGAGAATTGCCAAATTTGGCTGAAAATTTTGAAAATTATACTGTAAATTTGTTCGGATTTCAGAGAGGGTGTGTCGAAAACTCCTCGAATAGACATGAATGTGAAAAGATGTGGCAAAATGAGCAAAATATCAGTGAACTTCATGTGAAAAATTTTAAGCTAAAGTAGAACACTGTATGTGGAGGAGTTACTGCGTTGATTCATAAATCGGTGATGGTTTGTCAAAGGTACGTCATCTGTGAGATGAATCCATATTTAGGTTACCGAAAATTGACCAACGTTGAAATTTGATGATTGTCATGTCAATAATGCTCCGGAATTGGGAAAATCGACGTTTAAAGATTACTTTCTGAAAAATTAATCGTCACGAGGAATTTACTAAGATTCGTGGGTAATTGTTACTCACCAGGTTCAGACGACTGATAGTGATTTTTGGTGTTTTTGATAGAGGAAGAAACTTCAAGCGATGGTCATTGACGATGTGATGAATATCATGCGAAAATTTTATACTAGAACTAGAGGAAATTACAATGTTACGATAATTTTTCCACTGTAACACTTAAATACGATATAAATATTTCAAACGACAACAGTTTATCGATGTTCGCATTGATGTTTACGTCATTTGACAAACAAAAATACGGCTTCCTAGATTTTTAAATTTTTTGTTCGTCGTTCTTTTTTGTGATGAGCGTGTCGTTATGTAGCGCTACACCGAGGCGAAAAAGAGCACTATAATGCATCTTGGAAGCTCAGTTTTAAACTTTTTTTGTTTTTTATTTAATTTATTTTATAATACAAAAATACATATATTTGAAATTTTGAATTTCTTAAAGTACAAGAACAGTTCATCGTCGTCGCTTTTCGCAGTCTTCGCTCGGCGACTCGGCGTCGCTCTAATTTTGCCCACAAAGCATTTTATTAAGCAGATTTTGCCTTTGATTTAGTATAGGTCCATTGGTTCCTCATTCTATTCTTGATTCTGAGTTTTAAAAATAATTTTGAAGAGTTACGTATTTACTCATTTAATATGAGGTCGGATGTGTAACCACTAACCATAACCAAACAGTGAAAGCATCATTTTCACCGTAATAAAATTAGCTTATTATCTATCAAATTGAAGAAAAATGACCATGGAGAAATTTTACCATCGTACTTACTTTTTTGTTTGTACCTACTACAATTTCACAAATTTCTCCCCGATTTGAAACCTAAACTGAATTGAACACGAGTCACGACATTTTGGAATGAGAAATCCGAAATATGGAATATCATCTATAAAAAAAATGTAATGAAATAAGCAGTCACGATACGACATTTTATTCAATTTAAATACTAATAGGTACTTGAAGATATAAGTCGAAAAAATAAAATAAAAGACAAAAATAAACCTATTGACTGCGGGAGCATCAATAAACGTTATAATACTGAATGTTCTTAATGTACGAGTAACGAATGAACGATGATAGGTAGAGGTACATTTGTAACAACAACTATGAAAAATAAAACAAAATGTTGGTAAATTTACGCACGAAAGTACCTAATTTAAGAACAACGGATAAAAAGTAAAATGAGAAATGAAAAAAAAAAAGACGAAATACAATCGAAGAAACAAAAATACTAGAATAAGGAAAACATTTACAAAAAACGAATTATTTTAACAAAAAGGTAAAATTCGAAAACATTAGCATGGATGAAAAAGAAAAAAAAATATCAAAGATTTAATTTACATCTTAACGTAAGACAAGGAAAACAAAATATCAACTAGATATTTAACAACGAATACAGCAACAGTATAGTCTAAATTGAGCAGTTAAAACGTTTAAGTAACTATAAAAGAAAAAAAAAATGGTGGTCTGATATAAAAATAGAATTTTTATTTACATCACTATACATTCTTTGTCGCAGCAATGTTTTGTTTTTTGTCGAGGATTATCAGGTTCTTGCATCTTCCTGATTATTGTGTCTAAAAAAATAATAAAATCGTTACGTTTTCATCGTTATTAACCTGAATAGGCTACATGAAATAACATTTTTTACGGATACCTGCTAATTTTTCTTTGTTTATGGCGATTAAACTTTCTGCCAATTCTTGAACAGCATCTACCGTAGGTGGCAGGCTATCGACCCAAATTCTCAACATTCGATGACAGTGTTCTTTATAACTCGAAGGACCTATGATTGAAAAAATTCGAGTAAAATATATTTTTTAATGCGATTAATACAGATACCTATTAAATTATGTCGGTATGAAATACATTATACCTCTTTTACCTGTGTATTGGTGTTCAATGGCTTTTATTTGTTCAGCAGTAAAATTCCACCGATAGGCGAGTTTTTTCCATTCGCCCGGTTCCAAATATTTATGTGATAGTTTCCATAATACTTCTAAAAACCTTTCATTATTTTCTTTTGGCCCCAATAAATCAAAATCCGGTCCTTGAGACCAACGACTCTGCCTTCTAGTGATCGCATGATTATCATTTGACTGAAAAAAAAAGTAATAATCGCATAGATTATAATTGGATTAAATTTTTTTCTGTACAAGAATCCAATAGGGTTATTTTTTTTTTTACATTGCTAGGATATTCTAATCTGGCAGTTCGAATTATCATGTCTACAATGGCAGTAAAACTTCCTCTAGCTGCGATATACAATGGTGTTTTGCCTCCCTGAAAGTGAATAAGCAATCTATTATTTCACAGTTGGAATTTTAAATTGAAAAATCACAATTTCACCCACTTGTTCTCGTTGTTGAATGTTAGCTCCAGCTGCTAAAAGCAATTTACAGATTTCCGTATAGCCTTGTTCAGCAGCTATGTGTATCGGCGACTGTAATCTCTGACAAATGAAATAAATTATTTTTTTCTTTTTATATTAATACATAAAATCGCTAAAATTCGTACTTACGCAATTAAGAGCATTTATATCGGCGTTTTTAGAAAGAAGAAATTCTACGATATGAGCGTTATTTGAAAGACATGCATTGTGTAATGCAGTATTCCCATTCTAAAAAAAAAAATATATACATAAAATAAAACAATGTGAACGAACGTAAATTTATAAATTAATTTATTATTGATTTTATAAAATTTCAGCTTTTACTTACTTTGCTTTGGGCATTAATATCACATCCGTACTGAACCAATAATTCCGTTATGCCTTTACTTCCTTGACTGGCGGATATGTGTAATGGTGTTTGACCTTTCTGAAAAATGAAAAAAAAAATAAATAAAAAAATACAATACATATTTATGTATTAGGTTGATGTTGATGATCTTAATTGACACAATATGATTTAAAAATGATAATTTTCTAAATATTTCAGTTGGTAGGTATAATAATATTAAATTTACGTAAATACATAGATAATTATGCTGATGAATCATAAGAAGAAAAATGAAATGAATCACATCAATAGCTAGATCTTTCAAAGTAACTCTAGATAAATTGTACCAGATAAGTAAGTAGGTAGGTAGGTAATGTAGGTATGCATGTATACCTTTGTATGTACTTATATGATAAAGTCGATTGCATTCACCAACGAATGTACGAAAATTACATATTTTCCATTAATGAAAATCGCTACCAAATTCGAAAATTATACGTTAGATACATATGAGATTAATTTCCGTCGCGTGATATATTTTTAGAAACTCGTACATTGTTCATATAGAATGGAAAATTCAAAAACCATCCATACACAACGAAAACCCGCACAACTGCGTGAATTGTGCCGCCTTTTTGATTTATTATCCTGACATTGTTAGAGAAAATTAATTTTAGTTGGTGAAATTTTCGAATAATCAATAAGAATAGATAAGAAGACTTGTACAGAGTTTCTGTGTAATTACAATATTATTCCGTTAACATTTGAAACGAGCAATGAAACGTCTTTTGCTCCATTTGATAACTCTCGCGTTATAAACTATATAGCTGTGTAAAAGATAAGCCTCCGGATACCGAGGGAATTTCCGAGCATATTTTCATCCTAATTATATCGCCGTCTCCCGTTTAACCTAATCTTTAACGACAACACGAACTTAAAATACTGGAGCATCTGAACGTTTATAAAAAATTTACGATAAAAATACTTACATTATTATCAATTGCGAGTCATTAATCAACGGATTTTGGATCATCAAAATAATAAAGTATTAGTCGGAGTAAGAGTAGGTATTAAATGATGTCATCTCACGAAAGTTTAATCGCTAAAAGTTGCGAGTAAAGTATTGAATTCTCAATTATTTTCGAATAATATTCGCATAAACATTATGACGATACCTACATAAAGTCACCGTAATAAAACTAAAAGCTTTCCACAAAATGAGCTGTCTGTATAAGTGAGCTTTTAGATTCAACTTATCTTGTACGATACATTTTCGCAGAAATATTTATAGAAATAAGAATACCAATCAAGTACATAGGTAATTATTTTGTCTTATTTATACGTTTACCAACAGGATGATTTTTTTTTTTTTTTAATAGCGAATTTCATAACTTTAATTTGATCTGCGATTACCTACATAATTATTGTTTCAGACCTGCGGCTACTTGAAACTCATTTTTGAAGTTTGAACCGACAAAAAAATGCTTATGCCTTTTATAACTACATTTCAAATACAAAAAAACACTTCTCTTGAAAACAAATTTCCTTTTCATGAAAAATTTTTCGTAATAAGATAAATTTATCATTCCTTTGTCATACTTCACTCTGACAGCCGTTTAAAAATATTCAATACGTCAGCAAAACTTAATCAAAGATGTGAGAAAAAAAATAATGCATTTGATTTGATTTACGTAACACTTCGTTTTTTTTTGCGCATTTCAATGACATTAAATAATTTATCTAAATGATGATCGAGGGTTGCGCGTTTCATTTTCGTTTCTTGTTTGTAAGTTGACTACACATACGTATGTATAATGTAATCGTACAATCCTATCGCCTTTCTTTCCGATGTGTAAAAATAATTGCCTATCTTGTTTGCCGTAAATAACAACATAATTGGATATTATGCGCTGGAGCGAAACGTTAAGCTAGGTTAAAATTGACTCACTACATAGTTACATACATAGACATACCTACCTATAGTACATACACTAGAGAATTTTTTATGAATCTGATTTTCCAATTTACGAGTACGAGTGCATAGTACCCATTTGTATTAATACCCTATTATTCCTTTTGTGGCTTTTTTCAGGAATGATTGTTTTGATTTTGTTAAGTACACACTACACATTGTACATATGAGAAAAAATAAATCAACTTGAAAGAAATTTAGTGTGATGGAAAAATCATGCTGTGGAACGTGCTCCAAATTTTGGTACAACTTTTTGAAAATTTAAAAATCATCACAAAGATGCCTAATTTTTCCAAAATCATGATTATTGCACCATTTTTTGGCGTTTTTTCATTGTTTCACCGGTGTTATAAGAATAAGAACATGTTACTATCAAGAGCTAAAAAAACACGAAAAAGTTTGAAAACATTTATTCAGTATTCAAAACAAAAAATTAAAAAAGTGATTTATAAATTTAGGAAACTAGATTCGAAAAACTAAACTAAAATCAAAATCTAAAAGGTGAAATCCAAAAGTTTCAAAACAAACCTGAAAGTTTATAATAATATTAGGAATAGTGAAAAGTTAGTGAAACGGACCTAGACATCACAAAAGTTTCAACTATTGCCTTTTTTTTATGGTTTTCCATTTATTTCTTATTTTCATCATTTTTTTTATGTTTCCTCTTTTTTTTTCAAACTGGCAAAAAAAAAAAATTGACAAAAATGTCTTTCTTTTAGATTATTGATTTAAATTACGTATACATTTTTCAAAATTAAATTAGATATAATTAAATGTTTTGAAATTCGATTTGAAAATAATTTTTTATAACTTTTTGTTTATTTAGCTGAGTTTTTGCATTTCTTAAAAAAAAAAAAAAAAAAAAAAATACAGATTAGAAGTTCAAAGTTACAACGTTGTCTCAATTTCTCGCCAAGTTATAGCACAATAATGCTTCCACTTACATCTCGTGATGTTCTTCCTCACTTATTCTAAACTTTTTTTTTCCAAGCGCCCTCGACTCAAAAACAAATTCAATTTTAAACATGACAAAAAAAGAGAAAAAAGTTCAATAATGCAGTGATGTTTTGAAAAATGTTGCAAACATTTAAACAATATGAACACACTCGCAATTAAAAAGTTAATACACACCATCAAGCGTAACAACTTCATCATATTACCTACATAAAAGTTCGAACTGGCTAATTGCGTAGTTGGTGAATTATTCTACCAGAAAATTTATTCACGATACTCTCGATGTACAGGTATATAATATATAATGGGTATTTCATGTCAGAGGCAGAACAAAAAATTAGAGAGAGTTCGTTTTTTAAAAATTTTTGAAATCTCCTGTGAAATATTACTTTATGGCGACTTCCTATAATGGATTAAGAAGAGACTTACCCCGGCTAGATTGGTAAATAATATTACACAGAATAATACACGACACGCGGTGTTGGTAGAATTATGTATTCAATTACGATACATGTCGATTTAAACACAATTACACAATGAAACAATAATATAATAATTGCCTTCTTCGGCGAAACCGTTTAACACAATTAATACACTGATAAACTCAAATTAACCATATAAACTCAAATTGACATTACAAAGAAATAATAAGTTCAAATTAACCATTCACGCGAACGTGCCCAATAAACTCAAATTAACTGACCCGACACTACACAGTAGTACATGACGAATAACGGCCGCAGCGCCGATCACCGGACTCGACGTCCAGCTCGCGACGCTGTTCAGTGTTACCACCACAAGGGTGGTAATCTGTCCCTAATATCCCTTACAGGAACGGCATATATCCCTCTCACATATGCCCCTTCGTGTGTTTACTCGTGAGAGTAGCCACAGAGGAACATACGGATATTATGAGAGTTATATGACGCACCTGTAAGGTGATTGACCCGATGTAGGATCGGTCCCCTGCCCCCCGTGTGTTTCACTGTGTGAAAGTAGGAGCAGAGAAAATACACTTTTCACCCACGTACGTAAGTAACTGCACTCGTCTACCACCCCTGAACTCAGTGCACTGCACTGCCCACCAGCGATCCGAGAACCGAAGGCAAGCGCGAGCAGCTCACATGAGCCAGGTGTACCAGGTATGTACAGTATACTTACGAGACAGTTTCCAAAAAGAAGACTTTTCCCTAATCTATTCGAAATTTATTTGTTTCAGCGCAGTGGCTGGAGTACCCTTCCGGTCAAAATTGGAGATAAGACAAAAGCCAAGAAGAGCGAACCGTTATTCGAATCGCAGTGGATTCTGTTTCAGGTCAGCTGTACTGCACTGTGGCAGAAATGGGCGAAATTACATCAAAAAATTTAAGAGTTGATAAAAATGCAAACTGTCAAAAATACGTCAAAAAACATTCAAAATACATAAAACAAACACTTTTTACAAATTAATAGTGGACTTCTTTTTTATCTTCTTTTACTGGCGCTTTATATAAAAACAAAATAACAAATGCTTAAAAATTAAAAATTGAGCACCTCTTTTGAAAAAATTTACAATTTTGGTCCACGTGTTTCGAAAAAATAAAAATTAAGAAAAATAAAGATTGAAAATTAAACAAAAACAAACATAAAAAACAAGATAGGAAAAATGAAAAAACGATCACGCAACCGTAAACTAGTTACTACAGGGTACATGATATTTTACACAATTCTAACATCATTGAATGAATTACAAATCGGACAAATTACACTGTTTACATCAACATCACAAAAGAAAATCATCGATTGCACACGCAGGTACGAGAAAACGACTAGCAGGACGTAATGAATCGTATACAATGCGTCGATCAAAATCTGGAACCGTCGGATGATAAATCGTTGATAATCGAATAATTACGACGGCGAGATGAAAAGATGGATATTTCGTTGAGGCGGAAAAGTCCCTCGCCTTATCTACGCTGAGTCGACTGGCTTTAACGTTGCCAGGAATCGTTACGACGCTCGATGATTTGCTAAGTGAAGCGAAAACCCATAGCAATTAGTACATAGAAATAAAAAATATCACGCCGACGTAGGCGTTGTAGGAAATTTGAACAAATTTAAATTAGTTTACGTTAGTTCACTCGAATCTTAAAAAAAAAAAAAAATTGAAAATGGTCGAAACTACGAAAGTATTGGCGACGTCGAGTGATTTTTGAAAGTTTTACTGGTGAAATTTTGGCCCTAGGTATAGAAACCTTTTTTGAATTTATCAGTACCTACTTTTTGGTGGGTAGGTACCTACAATTTTGAAGTTCATTTTTACATTGCCAAAATTTATTTTTTTAATAACTTTCCCAGTGGGAAAAGTTGAATAAAAATTTCACCAGTTTTTGTATATTGTTTAGGTATGTAACCTCTTTAGGAATTTTTAATCTTCCTCGTTCTTCGAATCGTCGAAATTGTCTTTCATCGGAGATTTGAGTTCAGCTAAGCTGGGCTCATCCTCCATTTTGGATTCGTCTGTCGCTGAGGACAGTGTCGATTGTGCCGATGAGTTCGGCGATTGAAACGTTGTATTGGCTGGCGTAGTAGCCACCGATGATGCGAATGAGGTTTGAGGTTGCGTCGGTGTATTCGGCGCTGTGCTGGTGTCCATGTGTTCGATTCCAAGCGATCGTGGGCTCGGGTTGGGTGCGAAGCTGAGGTAATTCGGTGCGGTGGATCGCGGTGACCCTTGGACAATCGGTTGAGTTGACGCAGGTAGCGCCGGTGAAGCCGGAGCTGACGGTGTAGCTTGAGCTTGAGATGCTGGCGGTGTTGCCAGACTATCGATCGATTGAAATATCTCATTCGCACTTTGACCCGAAGTAGGGGCATTTTGCGTAGTATTACGCGTTGGAGAGAATATGCGAGAGTTTACTGTGATAGTAGCCGTGCCTCCGGGTATTTTCACTGTTTGTTGTCCGAGAGCAGGTATGCTCTGTGAAGTTTGTTGATTAATACCAGCTCCAGCGGATGCTGCGTTGTCGGCAGGTGGCGTAGGAGCGGGTTGGCTCGATGGTCCAGCAACGGCGTTTGGTTGCTGGTTTTGCTGAGTATTATTATTCGCAGCGAGTTGCTGCTGTACTGAGGCGTTGAGTTCACGATCGCTATCATCGTTTCCCGCATTGGACGCATTGTCGTCGTCATTTCCTTCGTAGTTGTCATTATCATCGTTGGCACGTTCGGTGACGTCTAATGGAATCATGATAAATTCGTTGCGTACGGTCATGACGAAGTCAGTGAAGTCTTCTAGTCGGTACATTGGACCGAATTGATCAATCTCAGGTTCTAGACCTACGAAGAAATCGAGTGGTGCCATCATTTGGATGGTACCGCTGAACGTTCTAGTCCAAGTGCTGCGGAGAACTCGCTCGTAGTCTTGTAAGACTTGTTGGGGTTGTTCGCGGTAGCGAATCAATGGCATTACGTAGATTTCCTCAACTTGTCTACGTTGCAATAGGCGAAGTAGCGCAATAAATTGTTGTTCGAAATTGAACGCTGCTGTTCCATGGAATGCGTCCCAATTTCCAATCGATATCATGAGCCGCCGTGGGATCTGTGGTAATGAAGTCAAGTAATTGATAAGGTCTTGGAGCGTAAGGTCTCTGCGATATAGCGAGGGGTGGAGGAGGTCGCGCATTTCGGGTTTACGTTGCAAAATGTATTGCACCATGCCAAATACAAATCCATCGCCGAGCATTAAAATATCTTGCGCAGCTAGCGCAGTTTGAACCGTACTGTCGCGGTTGTGGATTCCGAGTAACGTATACCGCAGTGGGTATTGGTTTAGTGGGAAAAACGGACGTAAATAGTCCGTATTGATATTGTATCGCGTTCTAAAGCGATTATGATTGCGTCGTGTTTGAGCTAGCGGGTCACGACACTGACGCGGTGCAGCGGGTCGTGCGGGGGTACTTTCCACTGTACGCCGTTGACGAGGGGGTGCAGCTGCGTTGGGTACAATTACGCGTCCTTGCGCGTCATATTGCTGTCTATGTTGTTCCAATACTGGTTCGTTCGGATTGGCTGGCGGAGGTACCGCATTGTCGAGACGCTGAGCCTGTTGATTTTGGAGCGCACGTCGTTGACGTGGTGTATTTGAAGCAGGTGCCACGGGCGCCGGTGGCGGCATGTTGTGACGTGCTGGAGCTTGGCCGCGAGGCATGCGTACATTAGCGGCTCCAGGAGCGGCGAATTGGGGTTGATAATTCGCTGGTTGTTGTTGCGGCGCTGCGGCTGCTGTACCTGGCATCGGAGACGTATTGCGTTGTTGCATTGATCCTAATTGCGGTCTATACGCGCGGTTAGTACGAGCGGCGTCGTCTTGTTGGGCTGGGGCTGCGGCTGCGGCAGCATAAGAGTGTGATGATGAGGCGCCCATGTTCACGTCCGATGACATGTCGCCGGCTACCGGAAAAAAATTCACTAGCGAACCGCTAGCTGGTTGATTAGGTAAAGTGCCCGAAGTAGAGCGATTGTCGACATATGATTGACGTGTTCCGGATCGAGCGGGGGACGACGTGCGGCTGCTGTGGCGGCTGCTTTGTTGCGAGTGTACGCTGTTTGGCGGCGATCTGCCCGTAACAGAACCGGAACGAAGGTTGCGGACTTGCGAATCGAGGTTCGCTGCTTGATTGATGGCGCTTTGATACGATTGCGTCATCTGCATAAGTTGGCTGCGTAAATCGGCGGTTGTGCGTTCGTACGCATCTATCTGCGCTTGCAATTCCGCCGCGCGCTCGTTGCTGGCTGTAAATTGGTCGTGCCAATAGGTAGCCTCGTCGTTTACCGCATTGTCAGCGATTGCGCGTAGATCCATAGCACGTAGCATGGTCATCATTGGAAAGATCTGCGATCTCTGTAACCGAATACGACACTGGGGATGCGGGCATGCGGTCGTCGGAGTGGTACTGCCCGGGACCGGAGCGGAGTCTGCGGCGAACATACGGTCCACACAGGTCGTGTGGTACAGATGGCGACACGCAGATGCAGACATTGCGTCCGAGAACGAAGCGATATCCCTGTTAATCGAAGGGAGGTACATGGGCTCGCCGCAGAATTGGCAGAGCAACGTTGGGTGCACCGACATCTGTGAAAAATAGGCAAGCAAAAAATACGACGCGAATGAATTTCGAGAATTTTACACTTTGGAAAAAACGCGTGGTCGAATACGAAATGAAAATAAGCGTCGTAAGCTAAAGTAAAATAAAGTTAAAAACTCACCTTATCGTAAGACTCTAAACTACCGGGATTTAGTTGGTTGAGGTGAAGTGAAAAATAAATCCACTGTTGTACCCTCTGGTGGGCGGTGAAATACTCAAATTGCCAAATTTTGGCCACTTACACTTTCGATTTATACTCGATAACGATCGAGCACCAGAAAATAAAATTAGCCCAAAAGGCACTGAAAATTACCCGATTCGGGACGCACAGGACGCCAACACGCGGTCGTGTTGGTAACACGTGGTCGAAATTTTCAAACACCCGAAAAGTAACAAATTTCTGAATTTTAATCGCGTAAAATGGACAAACGGATAGCTTTAGCCACTGTAAGCGCAATTAGACACGAAAAAGTTAAAGAAAAGCTCGAAAAAGCACGAAAAGCCGCACAAAGTTGCAAACTTGCGAGGAAGAGAACATACACAGACGACGAACACATACATAATGGTTCGGCCGAGCGGCGTACGCCTCGATGCAACCGGCTAGAGCTGCTTATCGAGTTCCCCTCTCTACCGCAGTTGCCTGTGGCGAGTGTCGTGTACGTGCCGTTGACGTAAAGTAAAATGGCGACGATCGGTTCGTCTCATGTTACATACGTACGTGTGTCGTTGTGTGAGTATAATGCGATGGTGAATTTCTAGGAATTTTGCTATCAAGCCGTTGTGAGCTTGCAAATGTTTGCTTCGTTGGCTTGTTTCGATCAGAGTTGTAGGCTTTGTTGCCTAATATCGCTGACAGTTTTGCGAGTGTGGTAGTGTGTATGTGTGAGAGTGGCGAACGATCTCGTTGAATGTTATGTGTATTATATTTGCTGCGAAATATGTCTTATTGTCTGATTTTTATCATGTAGATAATTCTGGGTATTTTTAGCTCGATCGATTCGAGAGAGGTTGGTGTGTTGTTGGCTTAGTTGCCAGATTTCAGGTTTGTCAGACTTTGTCAAAACTGTGTTCGAAGTCAAACACGTCGAGGTGTGACGTATTGTCAAAAAGGTGAATTTTGCTTTGAAAATAGTATTATTTTGGTAAAGGGGGTATGTTGAAAGTATTTGAATTTGGGATATTCGAGTTCGAAATTACACACGTACGTGTTTTCAGTCATGTATTTTTTTACAGAATAAATTACCCAAGATGGATCGAGAGTGATTTTTCGCATTTGAAATGTGTTTAAAAATGCCTCGTAGGTAAAAGTAGATGAGTGTGGGTTGGGAATTTAAAAATTCAGCTGTATAAAAATTGTGTACTTACCTTGAAGTTTGATACTTACGTTAGTATGATTGAGTCTTGATGCGAGTACGTAACTCGGTTTTTCAAGTAGGTACCTGGGTAAAGGAGTCAGGTTTTGAATTTCCAGTTTCGGCTGGTATGCTCGCTTTTTCGAAATACGTACTCGTAAATAAATTTAGACAAGTAGCCAAATTTGGAGTATTTTATTAGTAATAAATTTACAACGATGTGTATTGCTAGTCGGTACTTGATATTCTGAGTAAAACTAGGTGGTTAAAATAAATCATCGTAAATTTAGCTTGATTTCTAATTAATTTACCGAGGATGGTAGAATTCGAGTAATTTCAGCAACGTAGCTGAGGTATAACAAACGTGTATTTCATCAATTTGGAGACGTTTATAGGTATGTCAATACTTCGCGGAATTTACTTATGGAGGTCTTGAAGGATCGTCGACGTTGTCCGTTAAGGGTTACCTGTAGACGTACTCCCGCGTATGCATAGCTGGTAGATACATGGACGGTAAAAGGATCGTCTTCATCAATGTCAACGTTGCTGAGGTGTAAAATTTGCAGGATCTCCGCTTTTTGCTGGATTGTGATTGGGTCAGTGCGTTCATATTCGTACACTCGGCGCGTAAGTTGTAGTTGGTTTTCCGTGAACCTTGGGAAGAACGTGAAGTTGAAGTCTGGGTGTCTTGATGCGATCACTGCATTCATTGTGAAAATTGTGTTTCACGTTGGTCAAGTTTGCGAAAAATGTCGTCTGTATTTTCGTTACGTCACGAACACTGTACTTTTCACTTCTTTCTCGTGAGTAAAAATCGAATCGGTTTCGAGATCGAGCACGGAGGCGCGAGTTAGTCAATGTTTGGTTTACGCAACGAAGCAATTCTTCTATTTATCAACACGACATTGTGTTCAGAAATTTTTGCTGTGTGTTCGACGTTGAATTTTGTCTTTTGGGAAATGAAATTGAAACTTCTCGGTTTTGGTGGGTTTGGGTATTCGAAATGTTTTCGATCTGTCTTACCACAGTGGGTGATAGTTAATTTAACCCCCGAAATAGGTAGGGTTTGTTTTTCATTTCTTTTTCCATTTCTTTGCACTTTTCGTCAAATTTTTCTTTTTCTTTTTTACGCTGTGCCATGTCAGCTTTTAAACGCAAATAGGATTCGCTTGTTTTGCCTTTCTGTTTCTCCCTGAGTTCGAGGTTTCTTTTTTCAATGTCGCGTATACACGCATTGTAGCGTGGTTTGACTTTTTTAGCCACTTCAGCATATTGGTTCAAAAACTGTTTTCTTTTACGAATTCGAGTCGGTTCCGAAAGTGCATCGTCGATCTCTGTAGGGTCGACTTTGAGTTTTTGTAGTAGTTCAATTAGGTCTTTTTGTTCAGGTTCAGTGTCTGATTTGAATTTCACTTTTTTCTTTTTTCGTGATGTTTTAGCTGACTCGTTGTCAGTGTCAGACGATGCGTCATATTGTTTGACGTGAAACAAATTTAAATTTTTTAATTCTTCGACCATAGAGTCGGTATTTATATCGTCCTTTGTAGGTTTCTTTTCCACAGTGGGAATTTCTTTTTGGTTGGGTTTGGGGGTTTGTTTACTTGCCCCAGTGTCCAATTTTGGTATTTTTGTAATTTCAGTGTCAAAAATAGACTCGTAGCCTTGATCGATTGGATCATCGAAATGAATACTTTGAGTATTAAAATTCGTAAATTGTGGTTTCCAGCCTGTTTTAGCCTGTCTTGCAGCTAGTCGAGCTGAAATACGGACTTTGTCCTGTTTGGGGGTGGGAACGGGGTGCCCTGCCCCTGTCGGTTGTGCTCTAGATGTACTAGGAGGAGGGTTATTAGTATTAGTGATCAAGCTTGTAGCTTGTGCAGTATTTTTGATTCTGTCTGCGACAGATGGTTTTTTCTTTTTAGGTGTAAGTGTGGGTGTAGGCTTGAGTTCAGCCTTTTTCCGTTTTTTATATTTCTTTTTGCGTTTGATACGAGCTTTTTGTTTTTGTGTTTTTTCTTCAGAAGAGTGGGTGGTTGAGCTCATGATCGACTCATAAAGTTGTGTGTCAAATTTTTTCAAATTTCGTAGATTTAAGCGCTGTTCTCGCGCTACGTCGATTACCTTTTTAATAATCATTCGTGAACCTTTGTCAAATACCGCTTTGTCAGCGTCAGTGGCTAATGGTATGCCTTGTATACGTCGTACACGCGAATCGCTGTCTTCAGTGGAAGTAGACGAGTAGGTTTTTGTTAAGTGATTGTTTAGGAAGTTTTTGATTTTAGTAATCATGTCTGCTTGATCGATGTACGAATGTAAACAAGGGTCTTTCCTCATTCTGTCTATTTCGTCTTGTGTCATGAAAAGCGTGAGTTGTCTCACGTTTGCTACTCGATTTACGTTCGAGTTGTCAATTGGTTCTATTAAATAGCAATTTTTTCCAGATCGTTGTAAGATCATGTAAGGTCCAGATTTCTTTGGGTAAAATTTTTCACCTGTTAACCTGTCACTGTTGGACAGTTTGTGATTTGTGAGTAATACTAAGTCACCTAGACGTAATGTAGTGGGGTCTGGGTGTTCCTTGTTAAAATTATATTCGTCCTCGATTTCTTTCAATCGACGTTTTTCACGTATGAAAGTTTCTATAATCTGTTTTTGTGACATGTTGTCAACTTTTAGGCTAAGTAAGTCAGTGGTGTACACTGCTTTCTTCGCAAGTTGGTCTGCAATAATGTTAGTGTATTCCAATTTTCTGGCATATACATGAATAAATTCACAACGTTTAAACTGCTCTTTGAGTTTGAGAATTTTTTCGAAAATGATTTTGTGGAAAACAGGTTTTTTCCTAGAGTTTAGCCAGTTATTCTTTTTCCATCTTTCGACGGTGTGGTTCAGTGCTTTGACTGCATAGTTCGAATCAGAAAAGCATTTGACTTTTTCAAAGCCATTTCTTTTCATCGTCATAAGTGCTATGAGTATCGCTATGAGTTCAGCATAGTTGTTGGAGACAGGAAAGTCTCCTTTCTCTCCGATCCGTACGGATATGTTTTTATTTGATTCGGGAGCGAAGCAAATGCCGATTCCAGCGACTGCATCGTCGTCACCGTTTTTGGAGCAAGCTCCGTCCGCGGTGACGCGTGCACTACCGTCTGGTTCGATGATAACATCATCTTTGTCTAGCTTGTATTCCCAGTTTTCCTGGATTGTCATTGAGGGTAATTTTGTTTTTGCTAGCTTTTGCAGCAGTTCAAGTAAGCTATGAGTGAAATTGAATATATTGTTTTTATGAGGTAATTTCTCCGAAATGGGATCTGAAATGCCCCAGGCCTCATTAGGTTTGAACCCAAAAATACCTGGAGTATTGTTTATCTCGTTTTCAATTTCATTGACGTAAGTGTACCAGTTTGCGTGTGTTGTGTAAGGATCGTGTTCCTTGTTTATTTTGGATCGCAATTTGTCACCTATAATTCGCATAGTACGTTCAACCGACGAAGATTGCGGGTTGTACGTATTTGTATGCGCAACTTTTATGTTTCTGTCTTGGAGTAGATTATACCACTCTTCACTTATAAATTGTTTACCGTTATCAGTGATAACTTTTTTGACTGTTACTGCATTTTTCAGTATGTCATTAAGTATGGTTTTCATCTCTCGACAAACGTTTTCAGCCTTAATTTCAGGCAGTGAGCGAATCCAGTTTTTACCGGTAAAAATGTCTTTAGCGACAAGTAGGTACTTAGGTTTTCCTTCTATAGCCGGAGCTGGTCCGTATAAGTCCACAGATAGGACTTCTCCAATGCCGAAGGCTTCGACTTTGCCAAATTCTATACTCTTAGGTTGCGAGTAATTTTTATTTAATTTGCATACTAGGCATGCATTGGTTATTTCGCGAATGTATTCCAGCGATCGAGGATGGTAGTAAATTCGGCGAAATGCCATGTCGAGTTTATTGGCACCTGTGTGGCCATATGCAGTATGTAAGAAATCTACAGTGTCGTAGAAGAGTTCGTCAGGTAGGTATGGCACCTGAGTTTTGTCAGGTAGTGTTTTCATTAGGATTACCTTCATCTTAACTTTTTTCTGAGTCGTATCAGATTCGCTACGAGTGTCAGGTGAAGATGAGATCTCTTCTGTAGTTTTCATTTCACGTAGGGTAAAGCGTTTTAATAGCTTTTTCTTAGCTTCAATCTCAGCTTTTTTGTCAGGAGAATGATATTTTCTTAATTTTTTAATAAGTTTAGCGCAAGTATCGTCTTTTTGTTGGTATCTTGCAATGTCGGATAGTTTAGTAATTAGCATGGGAACGTTTTCATCTAGAAAATTTATGTCAAACGTCGTGATTAGTGTTTGGAAATTTTTTATTTCCAGTTCAGGTGCTTGTAGCACGTATAGCATTCTGTTTGATGTATTTAATTTGAAACGTAAATCGAAGCAATTTAGCATCGTGATCCAGTACGCAGCTTTGCGATGAGTCTGCATCATTTCACGATACCGATTGATCGTGGCTAGTAAGTGTGATTTGACGTTGATAATACGTCCGTGTACCCACATTTGTAGCCTTTTCAGTACTTGTACAAGAGCCATCATGTCTTTGTCAAAAGGTGTAAAATGTTTTTGGTGCTCCTCGAAAGCTATCGATACGTATAAGCATACGTGTTTAATTTCCTGTTCGGTAACAGGATCAATAGTAGTGTAAAATAATACCGCATTCATTGCGTCGTCTGTAACGTGGGTGTCTAAGCAGAGTTCCCCCGTAGGAGGGGGTGGTTGTATTTTAAAGTCTTTGCAATATTCTGTCTTGAGCTCCTCGAAAGCTTTTTCTTGGAGTTCTCCCCACTCAATTTTGCCATCTTTGGCATTTTTACCTTGCGTAGTAGCATAAATAGGTGCAAGAATTTGCATGTAGTTAGGTATAAAGTTTCTGTACAGGCCAGTTAGGCCAACTAATTGTAGAAGTTGTTTCACAGTCGTAATGTGAAATTTGTCATTTTTCTGGTGTTTGTTAACAAATTCCATGAACTTTTTGACCTTTTCGCTTTGTTTGGCGACTTCATCCTTAGATAAGACGAATCCTAAGTGTTCTGCATAGTTGCGGAAAAATTGTGTTTTGTTTGGATTGAGTTTTAATCCATTTTCGCGTATTTTGTCAAATACGTATAATAATCGGTCTAGAGTCTCCTTGAATGTCGAGCCAGACACTTTCACGTCGTCTACGAATTTTGTAATTCCTTTTTGGTCAGGTATAACCTTATTTATCATGTAGACAAATTCGCCGCTTGAAATGTTCAAGCCGTACGGTAGTCGACAAAATTCGTAGACTTGGCCGCATACCTGAAATGCTGTAAATTGACGAGACGCTTCGTCTAGTACTAATTGCCAAAATCCACAAGTGAAGTCCAGCGTGCAAAAAAGGTTGTCACCTTGGTTTTCGTAGATAATGTATTCTACAGTGTTAGGCTCAGTGAGCACTTTTTGCAGTACTTTATTCAATTCGTCGGCGTCTAAACATAGTCGTATGTCACCGTTTTTCTTAATAACAGGTGCAGTAGTATTTATGTAGTTAGACCTTGAAGGTCTTATGATGCCGAGTTTTAGCATTTTAGATATTGTACGTCGGAGCGCTTCAATGATTTTTTGGGAGGGTCTGAACTTTTCACCTCTCCACTGGCCTAATGGTGGGATTTTTCCATCTTTAAATTTAAATTTGACTGTTTCGCCACGGTATCGGCCAGCATTGAAGCTGAATATGTCTGAGTAGTTTTTTAGTTTGTCCCAAGCGTCATTAGCTTCTTGTAAGGTTATGTCACCTTTTATGACTAGGTTATTGAGATCAGTTCTCATGTTTTTTAGGTAAAGCTCTCTAGCTTGGTTTTGTTCGTGAGCCCAGTCTTCATCCATGTAGAATGTGTTTTGACTGATTAAACGAATAGCTTCACGTTTATTTTTTCTGTGGACTGCAATCTTTTTGACTGGGTAAATATCATTGATTTCAGTTTTATTTAAATATGGTATTTTAAAGGACTTTGCCTTTTTAGGGTGGCACTCGGCATATTCATGCCCCTCGCGGTGGTTAATGACTATGCCAAGGTGGCGCATTGATAATCGGCCAATTAACAGTGATTTACCTGTTGTGTCAAGTACGTAGAATGGCATGCATACCATATGGGTACCTAGACGTACACATATCTCGACGCAGTGCGTCATTGCTTTAACTAGTGAGTTGTCTGCCATGCGTAAATTGACAGGATTGTTCAATTTTACGTAACGTATCCATTGTGGGTGTTCTCTTGTAATGTAGTCAACGAGAGTTTTCGTCATTACGTTGGGGAGAGCCCCCGAATCCAACTGAGCTGGTAATGGCATGTCGTTAATAAAAATAGGTATCGCTGTAATATGGTCAATCTTCATTAGACTGGGCAATTGAGGAACTGAGTCCTGTGTAACATTGTCTTCGTTGACCGTTGGTATCACGTTTATACCCACATTGTGTATTTCAAACGTTGGAACTACGTCGTCGGGTTCATCGAACCCTGAGTCAGTGTCATTTTCGAGAGTGTTTTCGTTAATATTTTCAATGTCAGGTTTAGTGATTTCTACGACGTTGTAGTAATGTTCTCCATCGTTAGGATCATGTTTTTCAAGCATTACTAGTGGCGGATCAAAACCACCGTTTGTTTCTTGAGGAATAAACCTGATGTTGTGAGTATTGAGTTTCATAATGTCATCAAGCTCAAGTATAGCTTTGTTTAATTCGATATTGGGATCGCATTTTAATGCTTGGTCGTCGCAAATTTCTATTTTGTTGTCTTTGGACACTTTTATTGTTTTTGGTCCTAAAGGCGAATCGTATGCATAGTATTTTGCATTGTCAGCAATGTTTGCCATCGAAACTGGTATTTCGACTAATTTTCTTAATTTTATTTCTGGTGGTTTAGTGCCATCGTCTACAATTTTTACAGTATGAGTATATAGGTCCTCTATGTCGGCCATATTGACCAAATATTCATTTAATCTGTCGTTTGTAGGCGACTTCTTCGCTTCGTCTTTCACGATTGTACGTTTTTTGTCGCCGTCCTGAGCGATTTGTTTTCGACCTAGTGGCGAATTGTAATCGTAGAGTCTTGAAAATTTGGCAGCTTTTGCTGGTGGATCGTACGTAATTTTGTGAAATGAACCTTTATGTCCGTCGGGAATATATTCCCTTCGTTCATATTCACCGGAGATTGGACTGCAGTGAATCCGTTCTGCTAATAATTGTACTAAAGCACGCATTGTGCTTCTGTTTATTTGGACTTGGTCGTCCTTATGTTCATGTGAGGATTCTTCAGACTGTTCAGTCTTAGGATGTACTCTTTCATTGTCAGATAGGTGGATGTTTTCGTATTTGAGTAGATGCTGGCACATCATATCTAGTATAACTGGGTACATAGCCATTTCTGGATAATGTCTGTTCATTGTGTTTGAAAAATGGAACGTGTTTTCCAATGGCATTATTTTGTTATCCGTAGATGCTTCCGGTAGTTGAAAATGTGTGTCATCAGTGTGTACGCATGTTTCAGTGCGTAAAAATTGGTACGCTAGGTCGCGTATAAAAGTGATTCGCGGATCTTCCGCAATACGAACGAATATATCGCGAGTTTTGCTATATTTGCCTATTTTGACGCCGTATTTCGGGTTGCGGTAAGGTAGTACAACAGGCATCAGGAGTATGATGTGTTTAGCCTTGTGATCATCGAAAATCATGTTTACAATTTTACGTAATTTCTCTTCTGTTTTATCGAATGGTTCGTTGAAGAAATTTAATTCTGCCTGGCAAGCGGATAATATGAATGTTGCGTTAGGTGTAAATTTCGATTTTTTGATTATATCGTGGAGGTCATTGAGCTTAATTTGCTCTTGTATGCAAGCAGGTAGATTGTATTGTCGTTTGAATGTACCTCTACGAATATAGTGTACGAGGCTGTCGCCAACCCAAATGTAGTCATCAAGTATAGACGAGTCTGGCTTAATCGGAGTCTCATTTGTACTAGGCGCAGACTCCTGATCGCCTAGTTCTTGGCGTTTCCCTGCGCCGTGTTAGTTGTATTAGGCTGGGGTGTACCAGTGGTGGTAGATGCAGTTGTATTAGGCGCAGTGGGTTGCGGAATGGGTCCAGTTTGTGTAAATGGACTCGTAATTGGGGCCTGCTGTGAAGCCTGTGTGGTAGGTTGGGGCGTGGTGGGTGGTGGCGGGGTATTGAATTGGATACCTGCTACGTTAGCAGCAAGAGCTGCCATCGCTGCTTGCGATTGTTGTGCTTGTTGCATTTGCAACATTTGTTGTACTTGTGTTGCAGTAAAAAATGTTTCCTGAGGCAATGTAGCCGTTGGCTGTTGTTGTTGTTCCTCCTCTTCGAGGTCAACAACATTACCATATTGATCGTATGCGATTACATAAGCCGGCACCGTATTGTCCGTTTCCGTATCGATATCAGTTACGTTTACTGAGTGTGTATTATTGTAAGGTACTTCAATTTGACCTGAGTGAGGTGAAAATTCACCTAGACAGTTACCTTCAGCATCGTAAGCTAAATATTTCACTTCCAGAGGCTTTGCTCTGTGTTTATTATTTTGAAAATTGGGTGGTGGAAAATTTGGCGCTTTACCATTTGTTATCGCGAGTACTCCCGGTTTAGGGGGGGCTGTAAGCGCGAGTGGACCTCTATTGGGAGGAGGAATGTTATAACCATTTCCTATCTGTTTGTACCCCATCGTAAAAGGGTTAAGTGGTATTCCATTTATTGCACGTCCTTGCATGTCGTGGTGCGCGAAATTTCCGCTTGGTTGGTCTTTAGGCGGTTTCATGTCCGCATTCCAACGGTTGTTGAGTATCGTATCTCGAGGTATGTTTGTGCGTCGAGGGTTACCGTTTGGTCCACGTTCAAATGGTTCCAGTTTAATTTCCTGGTGCCAAAGTCGCTGATAATCGTCTGCAATGCTCTGCATTTTTTCAATAAATTCAGTAACCGTCGTGTTGTTTGTTATAGGTAATTCTCTGTGGAATTGTTTTGGCATTTTAGTCCTAAACATCTGTAATAGGAATTCTGTACCGCGATGATTTGATTGCGCTAATGTCTTTAACCATCTTGTTAAAAATGCTACGAGTTCTGGCAGAGTCTTAGCGGAATTGACCCTGTCGCACTGAAGTTCAGCTTGACCTTGTATGGTTGCATTCCAGTAATATTTGAGGAAACTGGTTTTCGTCGCTTCGTACGTGTCAGTGCTGCGGCACGTTTGTCGCCATTGGGCGGCGTCCTTCGTAATGACTACGGACTTAAACGCAGCCGCTTTGTGCTGATTTTCAATTTTGTACATCGCCATATGATCTTCAAAGGCTTCAATGAATTCGTGGGGGTGCCACCGATTCTCCTCTGTGTATGTAATGCCGGCGTTCTTCATGATACCGAAGTCAATACGAGGTGGTTGTATATTGCCTTGAATAGCTGTAAATTGTTGGTGCGGTGGCACCGCGTCGTATTTATCTTTTAGACGAAAGAATTCAGTTGTTAATACTTCGTGGTTACGAGTATTCCTTTTAGTTTCAATTATGTTTTGACGTAATGTTTCGTCTGTATTGTCTGCACGTTCGGTAAGTTGTAGTACCGAGTACTGTGTGCTTGTTTTTAATTCAGCGAATTCAGCTGCGTGCTCAGTGGCCCAAGTGTTTATGTTGTTAATCGATTGTCTCAATTCGGCGAGATTAGTCTCCGATGATGTTAGTCTAGGGTCGACATTGCGAACAAAATTAGCTGCATTCGCAGCTGATATAGCAGCTTCTTGCGCGGCAAGGCGCGAATTCTGAGCGGCTTGGCTGCTAGTTGCCACTTGGTTATTAAATTGTTGTTGCTGAATGTACAGCTCTGTCAAATGTTCTCTTTCTACCGCGAATCCTTGTTGGATTGTAGCTTTCAAGTATGCGCAATTGATTGCTTCGTCATCCTCAGGTAGATCCGGGAAGTTTATATTCGGAATGTTATTATTCCCAGCCATTTCGGGTTTAGTTTCGGAGATTGGCTGTAAAGTAGATTTTGGCACACTACGGCGCGATGTACTCTTTCCTTGTAACGCACGTTCGTTATAATCTACTCGTGTGGTGGTCCGAGTACTGCGGCGCAGTGGTGTATTGGACATAAAATAAATTCTCTAAACGTATTCGAAAAATATTTTTATTGTATAAACTAATTGAAGCAAGTTAAGAATATTCACGAGGTAGTAATAAAGAGAAAATTAGTAGGTACTGCGGCGGTACCTTCACACGAGACGCGCACTTGAAAAATTGGCGCGAACTCGTGGAATCGTTTTAACCGTTGAGACGACGGCGGCAGCTGCAGCTACGGCGATATCGTCCGATGTTCGATGCAACGAGCGGGTGCAGCAGCGGCGTTGGCGGGCCGGCTGCTACTGTACGATGCACTGTTCTATCTAAAAACGCGGGAACTTTTCTTCGGCCTTTTGTGGGCGCTTATTCTCCGGAAAATTCACACGAACAAAAGCGAAAAAAGCTCCTAATATTATCTAGATAAATTTAGCGCAGTATTTATCATGCAAATTGGGCCAGGGAGCCCAAATTAAGCTCACGCGGATGCGTGTATAAGCAGGAAAAATGCACTAAATTTAATTTCAGATTGCAGTTAGGCGCCAATGTGAAATATTACTTTATGGCGACTTCCTATAATGGATTAAGAAGAGACTTACCCCGGCTAGATTGGTAAATAATATTACACAGAATAATACACGACACGCGGTGTTGGTAGAATTATGTATTCAATTACGATACATGTCGATTTAAACACAATTACACAATGAAACAATAATATAATAATTGCCTTCTTCGGCGAAACCGTTTAACACAATTAATACACTGATAAACTCAAATTAACCATATAAACTCAAATTGACATTACAAAGAAATAATAAGTTCAAATTAACCATTCACGCGAACGTGCCCAATAAACTCAAATTAACTGACCCGACACTACACAGTAGTACATGACGAATAACGGCCGCAGCGCCGATCACCGGACTCGACGTCCAGCTCGCGACGCTGTTCAGTGTTACCACCACAAGGGTGGTAATCTGTCCCTAATATCCCTTACAGGAACGGCATATATCCCTCTCACACTCCATCAATAAATTATTCGCTCAAGTATACCTACCTACCTACATATTTACTATTTTACGTTGAAAAAAACACCCACGTAACAAAAGTCTCAGGTACAAGCATAGAAATAGTTGGACATCAGTTTAGATAACTTCATCAGACATTTATTAAATTCTAAAACACGTATCATGATTACCCTAAAAGTTGATACTTGTCTATAACAAATGACCTTTGTTTTGGCAAAAAAATACACACATCGAAATGGAAATAAAACGGCGCAAAAAGAAAACTAGACCCAAAGTTGTTTAAGTAAGTTCAAAAACACTTACTATATTTCTCAGCTGATTTCCCATAGGTATAAAATTCACTCGTTGGAATTCGTAATGAAGCTATGTGTGGTGTCATTTGTGAGAAATGTCAAATAGGAAGGTGTATAAGTAAGTATTGGTGAAATCAAGATTGAAATCGGTAGTATAGTCTAAATAGATAGGAATTGGCACGTTTAATTACCTTCGATGAATATTTAATCGATAGTTGGAAGTTTTTAAAACGCGATAGCAAAAGAAACTATAAATCTTATAAGTTAAATTTCCCAACAGATTTCATGCATGTAGGTAGTAGGTACCTACGTTAAATGTTAATTTTTTCATGTAAATATACACCGAACCTCGTGTAATAGAAGATGGATAGGTAGAGGTACCTATCTTTCTAGGTATACTCATCAATCATTTACTCGACTACTCGATTGCAATTTTGCATTATTGTTCATACAGACTTGATTAACTTTTAATGCAGATCTAATTCAACTGGAGGTTTAATTAAGCTTTATTTCTATAAATTATCAAATAGCGGTAGAACTGTTTGAAATATTTACAAGAAGAAAATGAAAAAAATTCCAAGAGTGTTGCTTTAATTCCCGTCTCTCATAACCATGAGCACGCCAAGACCACCTGCAAATCGCTAGAATACGAAATAGTGCCAGAAGAGCTTTACTTTTCAAATATTTCAACGAGTTTTATTCGCAAAGGCGCACGTATTTTTGCTATATTTTTAAATTATCTTTAAACTTCCTCCTCGGCAACTTTTATTCGATATGTGATATCAACTTTTACCGGTGTAATTCGCACGTGAAATTGGATTGCTGCTTTTGAGGTCTAACGCGTCACCTGTGTATTACATTATTAAGACTATATTTACACTTATACAGGCTACATATGTGGTCATCCATTGAAATTCGATCATAGTGTAGGTAGGTAGAGGTACCAAACAGAAATACGTAAGTTTTCTTATTACTTAGATGAGTTTTTGCGTCGTCGACGCTGCAGAAAAACACACCGCAAGCTCTACTAAGGGAATCCTATCTACCTTTGTATGTATGTAATATAAACGCAAGACGTTACCTTCTATACGATATCTTCCTACTTTTATATCAAAAAATAAAATCGGCCTCCTAATTTAAATATCATTTCATTCGTTACGAATTCTCAACGTTCTTGTTTACTTTTCACAATTATCTACCCGATGCCGCGAGTGTAGTCATTGTAGCTTAAGTTTGGAAAATACAGAGGTAGTTTTCGTAATATTAAATCATACGGGTCAATTGAAATCAAACCTATGAAAACTAATCATCGTACCAAAGTTTGAAATTTTCCGCTGTTCGGGCGCTTTATTTATAGGGTTATGGCTGGATGCTGGACATGGTTTAAAACGACCGCCAGATGGTGGTCCTATTTAACGTTGTAAAATGAATTTGAACGTAAACTGAATTATTGCGCGTTTGTTTACATCGTGATAACGTTATTAATACATATCTACCTTAGGTAGTATATCTAAAACACGGCTAGGTAAGTTTACATGCAATCATGTCGTGAAAATATTTACCAAAAGAAACAAAATTCGGTAGTAGAAATGGCGGATTAAATCAAATTTGGGCTTTATAAACAAATAAAAAGCTCTTTTGAAGAGCTGACTTTCAATTTTATAAAGATTGCTCGGTGATTTTTCAAAAAAAAAATTCAAAGTAGGTAATCTTTGAAAAGTTGAAATGTCGAATGATTTTGACCAATTTCAGCGGTGACTTTCATTTTGAGTTGAGAGTTGCTAAAAAAAACCACATTTTTCTTTTCTAGTGAACTTTTTTTGGAAAAATGGCCGCCCAGTTCAAAATATTAGAGATTCTGAGTCGATCTCGGTTTCTACTGAGCGATTGAAAATTTGCCAATCGCTCAGTTTTCAAAAAAAGAAAAAGGAATTTAAGGACAACTTTTCATCAAAAAAAGGACTAAAAAATGACCTTAATATTATCGATTTCTAGGTGTTTTGACCCAATATCAACACAATTATTTTATTTGCTATATTATAGTTAAAATTGAAAAAAAAACAACTTTGAAATTACTTTTATTTGGAATATTTTTATAAACAGGGTATCTAACGGAATTTTTCGAGTGAAAATCGCTACTTTTTCATTATCTTTTCACTATCATTAAAAAAACATTTCTACACAATTTTAATCCCCCCCCCCTCATTTTTTCTCTAACTTTTTTGAGCTATTCAGAGAACGTCACGTTTGAACACTGGTACGACATTTGTTAATTTCAAAGCAATCACAAACACCGAAAGGGCAAAAGTCCTCCAAGATTTATACCAATTCAAAAAAAATAAATAAATAACTCAACACTACCATTTTGATGATCAGAAGTTGATTCTTTGGCCTTGGCACGTTTAGAATTCGAACAGTAACTAATTTTTTTGTAGATTTCAGTTTTAAACAAGAAAAAAAAATTGGTCCCAACAATGCGAAGGAGAAAGTTTTCAAAAATTCAATAATCGAAAAATTGAATAGCATTATTTTTTAGGCAAGAAGTCGATTTTGAGAGTCCTTGAAATTTCCTAAATTCAATCAGTAATTTTTTAATAAGTTCAGGCAAAAGATTTTGAATGTTTATAATTCAAAAAAATATCCTAGATCACTTTTGATGTAAAAAATTTTTTCAAATGGGAACATTAATTTTTCAGAAATTTAAATTCTATAATAGAAAATAAAATTGACCGAAGCGAAGCGAGGCAAAAACTTTGAAAAACGTGTGGTGGGATTCGAGATGCAAATCAACGTTATTTTTATGAGAAAAACCACTTTTTTGACCATCTTTGATAATTCTGAAAGTTGAGTCAAAAATCTCACTTTCAAGTACTTAAAATAACCCAAAAAATGAATACATGATGCACGTGCGAAGCGAGGACGAAAGTTTTTGAAAATTCATCAGTCTAATTTGTAAAAAAGAAAGGGTTCAGACGCACGTATTCAACGTTGAAAATATATTTTTTCAAATTTTCACTATCAATTCCGATAAAATTATGAAAATAGAAAAAAATTGATGAAATAAAAAAAATCACCATTTTACTCCATTTTCCCCCACTTTTACGCAATTTTCTCTCTTTTTTGTAGGTGCGTAGAATTATAATTTTTTTCAAGACGAGGGAAAATCATTAAAATAAGGACCTAAAAAGAACTTTCTGAGAAAAAAGGACTTTTAAGGACCATGATTGAAAAAAAGGACCAGTTCCTTATAAAAAGGACCAATTGAGATGCCTGGCAGTAGTGCCATTTTTTTGTCATTTTCGCCAATTTCAAAAAATCGAAAAAAATTTTCAAAGTTTTTGGCTATTTTTTTAAATGCGATTTGCTAATTTTTACCCCGTCAAGGGTACCTCTGAAGCTTAAATTTTTGTGGATAGCTTTCAATTCAAAATGAAGGTTTCCGTATTTGGTCTAAATCCTCCGACTTTTTCATGATAATTATTAGAATTCTAAACATATGAGGGGGAAGTTCAACGGAAAGGTTGCGAGCCCTTCACGAAATTTATCTAAATATTGATTTTTATGAAGTTCATTATTGATGTTAAGTTTGAACAAGGTGATTTTTTAAAAATGTTGAATGTTTTCGAACCTTCTATATCTCAAATCTCAAAACTTTATCAACAATTGAAATTTTATGTAACTTAGATAGGCATTTTGAAACTTCCAATAATTTTTTACTGCCATATTTTTAAAAATCAATTGACCGTTCTACATTTCATTTTCGTGATGTGATCCCTCTTTCTATCAATAATTCTTTTTTTAAACATGGTCAAAGAACCAATAAATTTAAAATAACGAGTGTGGCACGCCGTTTGTCAGATTTTTGAACGAAATGAGTATCAATACCTAGGGCCCCTCAGCAATCCCACTTCAGGCGTCCAATTTTGAAAAAATATTCAAACTTAGCGCCCTCGAAAACCTAATCAAGCGCTTTCACTCGTAATTTTCAATTTTTTAATGTTTTGGACATTTCTCAGGGTACTGGTGGGAGATTTGGATGAATCGAGTCGAAAAAAGAAGCCAATGTTTGAACTCAGCCGTTCAAATTAATGATAAAACAATCGAAAAAACGTTTGAAATTTTTTATTCGCCATTCATATCATCTCGAAATAGACTTGTTCGTTATTCCACGTTGATAAATTTCGAATAAACGAAGATAACGCATGTATACCTTACCTACCTAGTACCTATCTCACTAATAAACCCAACAAGCAGACCCCCAAAATAATTCGGCTGATTGTATCATTCATAAACGATACAGGTTAGAACATTTAAAGCGTATGTTTCCATAGAAACGTGACGTCATTATTCCTAATTGGGAGCTCGTTTTATGCTTCTTTATATGTATTTGAAATTTTGATGTTTAATTCTCTCCAGACTTGACGTTATTGTTGTTAGCAATGTCAATCACATATGCAACCAGACCCCTTCATACTAATAAACTGCATTCATTCAAGCGCAGGGAAAAAGTGAGTAGGTACAGGTACGCAGGGCGAACTATGGTTTCCGTATTCGAAGTAGATATACCTACTTATTTACCTACCTATACAGTTATTAGTCTACTTATGAATTTACTAAAATACATATACCAACCCGTCAAAAAATGACATTTTTCAATAAATTACTTCTTTTGACAAATGCTACTCTCGACACCAAAAATAAATATCTTCTTACATTTGTTCGAAGTGTAAAGCTTTGTTTCACCAAGAACTCGCACAGTTAATTTTAACTGTCAATGCTACTTACATAATATAGCTCTAGGTATTACTTACCCAACTCGAAATTTCACACAAAAAACTTGAAATCTCGACGAATCAGCACGAAACACGAGATTTTCCCTTTTATAACTCGAAGTTTGCCCGAAGAAAAACTTTTTCACAGTAAAACCAAAAATACCTTCAGTAATTAATATGGCCACGTTTACTTTAGAGCGACGAATTTGATGTTGTAAAAAACGAGTAAATAACTCAATATGGGCAGGTATATACCTCTACGCGACTATACGCTATTGCAAAGTTAGATTAAAAAGGTTCTTTTTAAACATTCCAAATCTACTCGCAAATTAACATTTTATTAACAAAAAAAGTTGAAAGTAAAATTCTTTGGTGAAGTTTAAAGAGTCAAATAAATGCTGCCAAGTGTAAAATACTTTTTACCTGTTTTATATCATAATATTTGCCAACTCGCCAAAGAATTTATTTCTTTTAAACTTTCTTCTTCTTTTTATCCTTCTCACTCGTTCTTTTTTTTTCTTTTTAATCAAACTACGCAAATACTTCAATATTGGAAAACGATAAAAAAATAACGGTGTTTGGAATATAAAATTCATCTAACGCGTCATGTTTACGATTCATCATAAAAGCTAAACAATATCTTAATTGTGGTTGAAGGTAAATTAGATATTTTATGCTAAGGTGGATTCTGAATTTGTTGTTGTTTAAAATTTGATTAAAATATAATAAAATTTCAACGCATTCTGGCGGAAAATGAAATCCTCAGCAACACAAAGCGAAAATTTGACGACGATTTCCAAGCAATTAAAGACCGCAGAAGCGTGATTTTGTTCGGCTGGATTTCAAAAAAATAAAAATAAAACTAAAAAACCAACTAAACTCATCCATATTTTGCTTTCTACTAGTAGGTAGTAGATACACTATTTCGAACAAATATACACATTTGTAGGTAGTAGGGAATACATGTTTCCGAGAAATATAAATAAAAAATCATTGCGGACTTTTTCTGCAGCATAACAAACGTTAAATTCGAATGCAATATTCGCAGTAACAATTCATAATGTGTACCTATGCGAAATACCGAATAATTTATTCGTGTCAATGAATTGAATTGGTAACGTTGGATATTTTCATTTGGATCAAAACAACTTTTATACACGTAGGTAGGTACCTCTACCTATATAGTCGAAAACAATGTTGCTATTGCCTTGAAATTTGACGAATGGAATTTTCAACCTCGCGAACGATATTGGTGTAATTTTCAAAGATATGTACGATGTTTGTTTATTTTTATAAAATAAGAATAACTCATTTCATTATTATCAATTCAGACACATCACTTTAGACCGGGTACAGAGGTTCCAAAAATAAAGCGAAATGAAAATTAAGCATGAAACAAGATAATATGGTTCAAATTGAGTTTGATGATGAGTTTGTATGTCTTTCACGTTAAAAAAATTTTAACCAAAACTTATCACTTTCCAATCAAATGGGAAAAATAAGTACGTTATTGCCATTTTACGTGAAAAAAGTAAAAAAAAAGTAAAAAAAAAAAAAATCGTAAAACATCAAAAATTTTGTAAACAACAATGCTAAAAATTTCCTTCTGAGTCTCCGCAGTTTGAATCTAGCGTAGAAATTGGTACCAATCTCGAGTCTTGAAAAAATTTCTAAAATCTTTGGCCAATTTCTGAAGGCTCACGAAATTATGAACCAATTTTTCAACAACAAAAAAATCAAAATTACCGAGAAGTTGGAAAATTGTGTTAAAAATTGCTGAAATTAATAAACTAAAAAAATTTAGGGAAAAGCTTAAAAAATCTTACCAATTTTTCAAAACAATCAGTGGGAATTTAAAAATCTGCCAAAAGGTGATAGTAATTGCTTATTTTAAAAATGTTTAGAGAACTTTTACAAAATTTTAAAAGTTTATCAAATCTAGAATGGGATGGGTTCTTTCAATTTGCCGCATGTAAAAAATAAATTTTCAAAAAAATATTGTTCGAAAAATGGATTAATAGGAATCAAACACAAAATACGATGTACGCGTACCTTACCTATAACCCGATATAGTTACAATATTTCAACATTTATGTCTATTTTCAACGAGTAGATGATAAGGGTGAATGACTATCCACCGAAAGCGTGATTTTATTAAATAAAACTAGGTATAGGCATCGATACTTAGTACACTTGAGAGCACTTCAAACGCCCTATTCAGAATAATATGCCACTTGTTTACGCTTTGAATGAACAATTTTACTAAAAATTCCGGATTTTTTTCAAGCAGGAAGCTATTTAGCTTATAGTGTCAAACTTCAAAGAATCCTTTTGTAGTGAAAATTTTTATATTATGAAAAACACAGTTTTAAACACGTATATCGTTTCATTATTCAGATTTTTCACGCTGAAATTCCAAATAAAACTTTATTCGTTTACCAAACGATGCAGCAATTTATCCACGTAATACTTTAAAGATCCCTGCTTTATATCGCAGAATTACGTAAAGCATTTTATAATTTGAGAATTTTTACAAACAAGTTTTCGTATATTTTGTTATTACTTGTAATAGATAATTATTCATATCACTGACTCGCTTTAGTTTCTCAAATTATATAAATATTCATAGAAATGTTGCCCAAATCTGTATCTAAGTTGCCACAACGAATCTAATGATGCATCAAATTAGACGCCTACCTTATATTATCTCGATTACGTGGAAATAATTCGATTAAAATGCAAAGCCTATCGGTAAAAAACTTTGGTATAGGTATAAAGAAAATCCTTCCTCTTGGTGTTTACCATGAGTAGGTATAGGAATAGAGAAAATAAAGAGTTTACTTATTCAAAATACGAGTACCTAATTTAGAAAGTCTAAATCTCTGCCGAAACAAATAAAGAAGAAAAAGAAAGAAAAAAGGAAAAAGCAGGAAGTAACGAGCACATCAAAAGAAGAAAAACTTTCGAACAGCTTGAACGATTGACCAAGTGAAATGGACAAACCTATAAACATTCTGCGTTAAAATAATTCTGGAGATCGCCTTTGCGTGGAATTAACACAGCATTCGAGTAATTTGTAAGTCGACTTTTCATGAAACCTTTCAAGTAACATTTAATTTAATCTTTAACAATTTAGACCTAACAAAAACACACTCAAGGCCGTCGATTTCGGTTTATAGGTACGTGCTTTTTAACCTAACGCAAGAAGTTTTTATACCGACGCGACGTGAATTTTATCCCGAGGCGTAATATTCAAATGAAAATAAATCTAGTTGTTTCAATAACTGATAATATCGATTCTTTTCACACCACGGGGTGTATTTCACCTAGAAAGCGTATTGGTGATTTTAGATATCAAATTATGAAATCTGCGAAAGGACTAGATGACATTTTTTTAATAATTCAATGATGACCGAAACATACCTATACCTACTCGTAAAAATTACTCGCTCCCATTAAGTATTCAGTCTATGACTATATCACGTCATTGTAGGTAGGCATTGTTTTTTCCTTTTATTTAATAATGGTAATAGTTTCAAATTCGAGAGGAAACATGCACGTGAAATGAAACGTGAAAATACGATGCACATACTCTTAATACTCGTATGTACTTATAAGAGTTTTATAGCCCAATTGTGCTCGGATATTATATAATTTTTCAATTTATTGCATTCGTATCAATACAGGCTTTCTTCTGTTTTATGGATTACCTATAAAATTCAACTTGCTTGTTCAAAATGAAGTATAAAGTCATTTTTTGAGGCACCTACAAGAAAATAAAACGAAGGGAGTAGGATATAAGCTAAGAAACACGAGCTGATGCCGATGGTCAGATTTTCAGGTACTAAAAACTTCGAATGGAAAGAAATTTATTTTCAATGATTCGATGATGTGCAACTAAGTATAGGTAAAAGAGATGCTTTTGGTAACGTAAAAAACACTCGAACAGAATAATTTTTTTCACGATAAATAGCAGCAGAGGATGTTTCAACACCATCGTCAGTTGGCCTCATAACTTTCATTTCTAATTCATTGAAAAAAAGTAAAATTTTTATAGATCCTGACAAACAAAACTTAAGAAAGGAAGTCTAGAAATTCCATGCAACTTTCATTGCTCAACGGATTGAGAAAAAAATTGGCTAAAAAATTTAATGTATTTGTAAGTACCTACATAACACAAATTTGAAAATTTTATTCATACCTATTCGTAAATTCTGATACAAATAGGGGTAGGTGTTGGTACTAAAAGTAAAGACTGAAAAATGGGACGGGGAAGGTGGAGAATCATCAGAAAACATCGAACATCAGTTGTTGAATATTTTTCATACCTGTGGAATATGTTCAAAAATGAATGAAAACCCCGTCAAAAGTTCAGTTTTTCGGATTTTTTACTTAGTATTGAAAATAATGAATGGTTCAAGATCAACAATTTGGCAACAAATTACATTACGTAAGTAAAGACAAGATGAACACATTTAGTCATTTATATAGGTCCAGAGTCAGATATAGCAGTTTGATATTTTACGTATGTATTTAATAATGATTAGGTAATGATAATGAATAACAATTTTTTATACTAAAATCACGATTTTTCAAAGATGGATCAAGTGGAAGAGAGGGTGAAATTTTCTAGCCTTTCAAATTTTTTTAAGCCTTCTATCGTGGATACATACAGCTTAAAAGTTATTTATTTTGGATTTATTTTTAAAAATGCATACCATTTTACGGTTTATTCCTCATGGGAAAAAAATCAAAATTTTTATTTAATCAAAATTTGAAACTAAAACTTGGTTTTTGGCCTGTTTTCAACCCTCTTTTCACACCATAAAAAATGAAAAATGTGAGACCTTCCAAAATACTATGCGTTTCCTCCACTTAGAATTGGGTCCCCGCCTCTGAACGTGTTTGTTATTTAAATGTGATTCTAATTAAAAAAGAGGTTTTTTGGTTCATCAGTTGATGCAATTTTTGGATAATTTTAGAAATCTCAAATTCCGTTTGGGCAACTCAAATTTTTTTGAAAGCTTCCCTATGAGTCCCTTTGCATAATGAGCAAAATCGGCGACTGAGTAATCAAGTGACTCTCTTGTTCAGTTGTTCGCCTTGTGAGTAGAAGAATTTTCCCAATGAAAAATATAATTTTCTGTACATAGAGACCTAGTTACCTACGTATGCCTCTGTACGAAAATATTCTCGTTCGAGTGGATTTTCACGAAGAAAATTTTACACAAAAAAAGAATAGGTAGGTAACAATGAGCATTGAGCATGTATCAACTGACTTTAATCAGAACAAAAATAGCATTTTCAATTGAAATACATCAAATGTATACCTACAACAACGTCGCATTTGTGCAACGAAAACATTATAAATATAATTATAAAAGTTTAATCGACCGTTCAACTTTCCCAACAAAACGACAGCTGTTCTTTCTACTATATTTTCTGTACGGCCAGGAAGGCACTAACACGCGTAAAAATGAAACAAAACGAAAAAATTCAATTTGACTCGATTTCTAAAGGCACGTTGTAAAAAATATCTTCGATAAGTATTGAAACTGTATAGGTAATAGGTATGTATACCTATCGAATCAAATATCTATGACAAGGGTATTTTTCCAGTATAAAAATGACGTCAAACTCAAAGCGAAATAGGTAAGTAATAGGTATATTGTTTTGAAATCATGTCATTGTCTCGTTGATACCTTCAGTTTTATCCCTTAATCCGTACCAGAAAATAAAATTTCCTATCACGATATGTATTACAAAAGATCTATAAAACGTTGTCGATTTGTAGTCATACTCGTACACGGTTCGCCAAGAATCAATTTATTTGCAGTTGAAAAGCTCAAATAACGGTTTACATTTACTGCAGCATGTGTATACAATGTATTATTGTACGTAAACGTATCTTGGTTCTCGGTGCACCGTCGAATATAAATCCGTTCGAAAGAAAATACCTTAAAACTACGCAAAAACATTCCTTTCTGTTCATTGCTCTAATAAATCAAGAATTTGGCCTTCGATAAGGAAACTGCAACCGTCAGGATTTTTAATAATTTTACGAAGTACATACCTTTACCTACCTATCTAAAAGTTTCAATGCGATAGGAAAACGATTCGCACTATTCACATTACAATTACGATCATATGAACCAATTATCATCCTTGTGATAGCCAATAGGTAGGTATTTATATGGAAGATAAGCATGATAGGTACTACTTACGTATTTCCATTTTGAGAAAAATTCAAAGAAGATAGGGGGTTAGTTATTTCAAATGATATTGGTTCGTATTCCAAACTTGGTGATTTCAAACGGCTTCGCGAGCTTTCTCCATATACCTACCTACCTACCTACCTACCTACCTACCTACCGACCAACCTTACCTATGATTATGAACTTATTATTAAAATTTGATACTTCATAGTTCACACGTCAACTTTAAGCGAAAAAAAAGTTGGCTTAACTGTCATTACAGCACGTCAAAAACAACTTTTCGCTCTGGAATATGATTTCCTGCGGCATTGACAGTAAAACTTAAAGCTATAGTTTTGATCCGAAGTTGAATTACTTCGCTTACGAAGGTACGTAAACACACCGTTACTTACGTTGTTTTGTAAATCTGTCGGATTTCCGTCTTCTAAAAGTAGCTGAACCACATGAGTTTGACGATTTTCTACGGCCACATGTAAAGGTGTATTCCCATCTTCGTCTTGGACAAGTATATTGGCGTCGTGATGTAATAAAAAATCTACCACTTCTAAATGACCTTTGGCGCAAGCGGAATGTAATGGACTGTCACCTCTCTGAAAAATTCAATTTTTTTATTTAAAAAAAATAATAAAAGCGTCAATATTATGGTTTTACTTAGAGATTTTTCAATTTTGATACATCACTACTTAAGTAATTCACAAGAATACTTATGTTAAAAATACTGATCATGAATAAAATAAAGTGTTTAAATTTTGATTTTTAGGATCTAGGATATTCATGGAAATTGGTTCAACATATTTTTTTTTTGGAGGGGTGAATTAGTGACGATTTATTGATTTACTGAAAAGTAGTATCTACCTACCTAAGGGGGGGGGGGGGAATATCATATGAAAGTTGGAACAAACTAATCTATGGAAAAATATAAAAGGCCATTTTTTTGTTAAAAGGGACTATTCGAGGGTCAATTCTGACACCAGCACCATAGATTAAAATATCTGTTTTGAAAACAGGGCTTGTGCTCAATTCTTTCCAAAAAAAAAGTAACTTTAGTATGCAAAAAAGTTACAAAACGTGAGCAAAAAAATTAATAAAAAAAACTGTATACCTACATTTCAATTAAACGAACTTACCTACCTAAAAAAAATAACTCAACAAAACATTCAAATCGATACTTGATAATAAAAGTGCATCGAGAATTTAAAAATGTTGGCAAAAAGTACGACTTCAGGCAATTTTTGTCAAAAAAAAAAAAGATGCTACATATTTCGTTAGTCTTTGGTAAAAAAAAAACGAAACTTTCTGACAATTTTTAGGTAAAAAGTGATGATTTTTGGCAATTTCTGGCAAAATCAAGGCTTTGATAATTTTTGTAAAAAAAAGTGAAACTTCTAGGTTTTTTTTTGCAAAAAAGCGACAGTTCTTAGGAATGTTGACCAAAGGGAATTTTTTTTTGAATTTTTGGCAGAAAGCGAGACCGACATTTTTAGTGTTTCTGCCCAGGCGAAGCGAGAACGGAAAAATCTGAAAAATGTTTGTTTTCTCCGTCCGCCAAAGACTATTTATACACAATTTTTTTTAAATCACTAATCAGTCATGAGTCAAGTGGTACAAACAACAATATTTTTTCAAAATTCCACAAAAAAAGAAAATTAATTGAAAATTTAAAGTTTGATTTTTTTTAAAAAACAGGACATTTAGATAGATTTGATAAAAAAGAGAATATCTACTAGACTAGTAGTACACATCGGTAAAAGGATAAGCAGACTGTTCGACACCCTGTAGAAAAAATTGAGATTAAAACGTCGGTCGATGTACCTAACTACATACGTACGAGTATAATTCGTATTTCGATACGAGCGATGCGATGTTTGATCTCGTAAATTAATTGTCATAATGTAAATAGGTACATACATGCCTACAAATTTGTTGGCTCATTAGAAAATCAAACAAGTGTTTCGATTTCATCTACGTGGATAATTTTTTTTTCACCAGTAGAAAATCTTTTGATGAATGTTGAAACTGTTTGATTTTTTTAAAAAGCTGTTCGTTGATTATTCACGTACATATAAGTATGAGACTGAGATGTGATACGTAATGCGTTCGGTTTAGGGGTCCGATAGATTAATCAACTCGTGTTTTATGATGATGTGACACGGCAGTAGGTCCTATACGTATATGGTTTTAATTAATTTAATGCGTGCGGAAAAACTTCAGTTACACCAACGAGTTACTTACTTTTTATGAAAAGAAACTGGAATTTAATGAAACTTTATCATTTTACGGTTCGGTGGCAAAATAATATATGGAAAAAGTAATCATATTAGGATGTATGAGGATAATCGAAGATTCACGCTTCTGTATCGATTTAGGCGATCGTAAAATTTGAAGAAGGATTCTCATTATCAGCAGACGAACGCGACGTTGGTTTTTCTTGTACCTACCCAACTTAAGAGAGTAAAAGGTATTCGTTATGAACGAAAGTTTAAGTATGGAAGTTCGTTATATTACGGAGAAAAAAAGACCACTCAACTCGTTATTAACGCTCATTACGAAACACTCGTAAAACATCGCCGAAACACTTAACTGCGGAATACTATGGCGTGTAGTGTATCGATTCATAAAGAAAATAAATTTTGATAGAGGGCTGCTTTTCTAAATCAGGTTTACAAATCACACGAGAAGAAAATCTTGGCATGGCTGTTCCTTAAAAAAGGGTGAAAATTTCATTGCATGCCCTTGTTTACCGTAAAAATACACTCGTTATTTACGTTACATTTTTCCCTGGTGGGTAATGGTGAGAGAACCGTACAAAAGAATCGCATACTATTCTTCGCTTTCGTTCAGTTTTCTGTACTCGACATGATCTCTTTCTATCTTATAAAGACGTACTGTATTTTTTTTCTTTCTTTTTTTATTCTACCGAGATATCGTGTTATGTTTTCCCCTAGACTTCGGCTAAAGAAATAGTACTTGAAATTGCGCTCGAGGAAGCAAATAAAATTTGTGGTTCGATCTGAAAACTAGCAAAGTGGCTTTTTGCCGAAGCCATTTGCAATTGGAGGAGATTGCATTTTCAGGTTAAGTATAGATATAGTACGACACAAATTATAAACCAGGCTTAGGGCGACTTTGAGCACTACCTGAGAAAAAAATTTTCCATTTTTTTCAACGTAATCGTAAACATTACTTAGGTTCCTCTGCCTATACTAGGTATACCTAGCTACCTACGTCGTATTAGTTCCATTAAAGAAAATAACACTTAAAATGACTAGCGAAATTCGTAAAAGTTGGCAATATTGAACGCAGCAGCGTCTATATAAATGATTCAGAGAATTTCTCTTCGTAAACGTTACCTACGTACGACGCATATGCTACGATGAAATTCCACAGAGGCAAGTTTATATTAAACTCTCGACTTCGTTTACAACTTAACACGATCCCCTGCTGGGATTTTCAACTCGAGTCAATTTTCTATGTGCATGTAGGTAGCTTTTAAAAATTCGTCATTCTTGCAAATTGAAGGTTTTACTCGTTTTATTTAAACCATCTAGCGGTAAATTTTGATTTCGTTTACGAAAAGCTCTTGAGATTAAATTAACTCGTTAAAGGACTTCGTCAAGTGATGGTCGCCGATTTCGTATTCTTACTTGGGTCTCCACAGTTGAAACAACTAGAAAAGCAGTCTCGTAGAGTCGCATAGAAAAAAAAACGTATCGAATGGCTGATAAATAAACAATTTTCACTGTAAACTTCAATCTATCAATTCAAAATGCAATTCGCTCCATCGTCTTTTAAAAATAAGTCCTTGCAAGAGAATCTTTACAATCAATCAAAGTGGAATGAGCTGAAAGAAGAATTGCTAGAAAACAATGATCACAATTTTCAAATTTAACGCTAAATTTTCAGAAACTTTGATGGTTCACTCGGAAAGTATCAATTTAAAATAAGTAAGTTGAAGTGATTTGGAAGAAGACGGAGAAGGGGATCTGTTGAAGATTTTTCAAGCAGGATCATTCCACGTCAATTCGACCAATCAATGGTGGGGGGGGGGGAGTCAGCGATTTTTTTTGAAATTTTTTCCGTGGAAAGACCTTCCGAAGGGATAACCAATGACGCAAATCGCAGCCCTCTAGCTCTTTTTTTAAAGGCTGCTAGAGGGTGTCAAAGTTTTCAGTGAACTTGAAATATCACCCATTTCAGCAGTGGATTACTCGATAACCGCGATACCTACCAAAATGGAACTTTTTCCAATAGTTAGGGGTTTTGAAAGGCTTTTTGGTGATGTCATAAAAATCAGTGCCGCCACATTTTTTCGGACAAAAAATTAGCTTGGAAAGTTTCAAAACGTTGTTTTCATTTCATTCCGACTCTCAAAAATTCTGAAAAAAATATATTATGTACAACTTTTCATGCTGAACAACATATTAAAAAATTGGGATGGCATTATTTCGTCAAGTCCATTTGAAAAAATTCAAAGTTTGCGAAAAAAACACGATTTTTTGATTTAGAACATGAAAAAAAGTTTTGATTGGTGAAGTTGACCCATTTGATCCCCATATTTTTACGTATCTATTGAAAAAGTTGAAAACCCCTCTTCACTCGATGAAATAAACTCATTACAAAAAAATCAAAATTCGAAAAAATTAATTTCAATTTCAAACAGCAGAAAAAGTTTAAATTTATTGAGTTGTCTTATTTTGACATCTTTCTGACGTAATTCGTGAAAAATTTGATAAAAAGTACACTGATAGTAAAAGAATTAAAATTCGTTTATTTTTTCGATTTGTGATCCCTTCGGAAGGTCTTTCCACAGGAAAAATTTCAAAAAAGTCGCCGATCCCCCCTACCACTTCTTGGTCGAATAGACGTGGAATGACCCAGCAATAATAATGAAGAATTTGGGTTACAAGGGTGAAACTTCTTCACAATGTTGATGAATATACATTTTCGATTTCAGCGTGAAATTTTGACCTATTGTGATGGATCACAAGTCACATCGATATTTTCTGAATAAATATTTGAACATTGAAATCTATTGTTGGTGGTTCAGGTAAAAAAAAAAAACATTGCCGGTTGTATTTGAAACTTTGCACCCATTTTTATTTCATTTTTTTGTTACCGAAAAAAACATTAACAGATGAACACTTTTACAAGTTTGGATTGTATTGTAAACAAAGTAACAGAATGATGTTTTCATGGGGTTTTTCAAAAATTTTAAAGAATCAAGTCAAGAGGTCGAAAAAATTATACACTAAAATTCAGTTACTCGACCTCAATTACGTTGATACGTATTTTTCATAAGTTGAATTATTTAATTTTCAAAAGTTTAATCAAAATTCGAAAAATTAAATTCAGCATCTCAAGACCAAAAATGTTGGGATTGTGACGTGCTTCTGAATGTTATTGAATTTTTCCAACTTGACCTCAAATTTTTCTGCCCATTGGCATCCCTCCCACCATCTTCCACACTTCTCATAGGCATAAAACACACTATAAAAAGTTACCCGAGGAACTAACGAACATTGCAAAAAAATTTCACTATCCAGGTCGTATTTTAAAATTACATGTACGAGTGAATCAAGAATGACATATGTAACTGCTACCAGCATCTACAGTTAAACGTAAGAATAATTTTTGTAAAATGAGTTTTTTTCCACAATGCCCTGCAGCCGTTGAATCATGAATTCAGCTCACGAAATTATACGAAAACAAACGAATTATTTTTTAATGAAATATTTTTTATTAAGGTAAAAATACAAGATTGTTTTCTCTGTATCTTGATAACACGACTCGAATAAACATAAAACGGTTTTCTCACCTTTAATAATGGACCTTTTTAAAAAATTCATTATATTATGGCCACACCTATACTATACGTGTACCTCTATACCTATACGAATAAGTATATTTATTATTCAGCCTGAAGTAACCATAGAATTTGGGGCGAAGTCGGAACGAAACGAAACGTTGAATGAATTCGAACGTAATACATTTTCTTTTTTTAATGGAAAATTTATCGCGTCGATTTAGCACGTCAAGATGAACGTCGTCGTTGAAACAAATTTCAACAAAAACAAAATAATCCCTTATTATTAAATAATTAAAGCGCGCCGCAAATTCGACTCGCACGCGTTCATTGGAAATTCTGTGGAACGTTTGCGAAGTCGCATTTACCTAAAGGATAGGGGTCAAATTAATTTAAAATTTGTCACTATCGTAACGGTGAAAGCGAATGCTTTATAAAACTGAATATTTTAAAACGTAGGTAGGTAGAGGTACCAAACCTACACCTCCCTGTCCCTATAGGTACGTAGACGTACGTAATTCGTATATATGTACAATACATCATAGTGAGAAGTAATTCGTTACAGAGTTGAATTTCCGTTTGTAGGTTTACAAAATACACACCAAAGATAGGTACACATGATAAATTTAAATTTCTAATGTCAACATTAAACAAAATTGCGCGATCGTCTTTTTACAATGAAGGCAATGTTTCCTTTTCGAAAAACGAAACCAAAAAAAAATAAAAGGCAGAAAACAAAACACTAGGTAGATTTTTGATACCGAGGTATAGTCAACCCATGTTTAATATGTAAAGTTGCTTTCTATATCTACGGAAACACGTTTCTTTCTTCTTTTTTATTCGTCGATTTGATCACGAAAAGTTTAAATTTTTTATCAAGTTTACACAGATAAACAAATGAACAAATGGTGAAAAAATATACGTAAAGAATTACTTACTTTATCGACAGTGGTTGGATTGGCTCCGACGTGAACGAGTTTTTGAACGATTTCAATGTGGCCTCCGATGGCAGCATGATGCAGGGCGGTTTGATGATCTATATCTATCGCGTCCAAATCTACTCGATCTAAATTATCCAATAAGAAATTCACCACTTCTAGTCTGTTGTTTCGGGCAGCGCACATCAGTAAAGTGTATTGCTTCTGCAAAAAATACGGAAAAGGTTCAATAAAATCCAATAACAATAAATTAGAACCGAAGCATGTACGAGTAAATGAAAAAAAAAAAAATCGTTCGATCATCTTTTGAGAGAAGGCTCATGTCCCAGCCAGAAATGAGAAAATACACACTTTTTTTTGGAATTGAAAAGTTGGTGCGACATGCGCAAAAATGCGTTTTCTCGTCGTTTTGCCATTTTTAATCCTCAAAGATGAATATTCTCTAGAAATTTAGGCTCTCCTACTTGTAATTAAGTCGTATCAGAAAACCATTCAAGTTGAAAATTTTTTTAAAAAATCGATTTATCAAAAAAAATTCCCTATTCCTACATAGGTACATTGGAATGTTCTAATCTGAACAACTTTTCTTTTATAAAAAGCTTCTCTCGGCTCCTTAACAATGTGGTTTCTTTGTATGAAGCCCCCAAAAATTGGAAAAATTATTGTCAGTAAAATTTTTTTAAGGTTTTATTTCTGGTCAAACTTGTCTTTTTCTGAAACATATATTTTTGCAGCTAGACAGGCGGGCCAATAACCTCAAGAAGCCGGACGGACAGGCAGACAGACAGACAGACAGACAGACGACCTATGGAGTGCCAGTCAGGCACTCAAACAACCTCTGGGAGGCCAGACATGCACCTAGGCAGACTACTATGAGTGAACAGACAGCCGGGTCAATGACCTTAAGATGCCAGACAGATGGGTCAGTAACCTGAAGAGGCCAGTCGATCTTCACAGCTTGTGTTGAGAGGGGATGGCTCGAAAAATTGTTTCGGACCCTAAACGTTGTTTTTAGAAGAGGATCATTCAAATAAATTCATACACAGAAATTGAGAGTTCTCATCTTTTGTTCTGTTTTTTTGTTTTTTGTTTTTCATATTTATGTCATTCTTGATTCACTCGTACATGTAATTTTAAAATACTTTTTGCTATGTTCGTTAGTTCCTCTGGTAACTTTTTATATTGTGTTTTATGCCTGAGAAGAATGGAAGATGGTGGGAGGGATGCCACTGGGCAGAAAAACTTGAGGTCAAGTTGGAAAAATTCAATAACTAACATTCAAAAGCACGTCACAATCCCAGCATTTTTGGTCTTAAGGTGCTGAATTTAATTTTTCGAATTTTGATCAAACTTTTGAAAATTAAATAATTCAAAAAGGGGGTTTTGTCAACCATAAAAAATTTCAGGTGCTGAAATTCATTTCCCGATTTTAGAGAGTTTTTAAAAAATTCAAATTTAAACACATTCTCATTGTCACGAAAAAAATTAAAATTCGATCATATTGACATAAAAGGCTGAAATTTAGTTTGTACCATATTTTCGGCTTCTCGAGTCGATTGATGACGGTTTCAAACTATTCTAAAGCCATTTCAAGGTTTTTTGGATTCTCCAGTTTTCGATAAAATGCTGTGTAGGTTCCTATGTTGGTTCAAATCCAAAATTTTCTTCAGCGATTTTCGAAAAAAATAATCGTTCGCGAACGCAACGAAAAAAACTTCCAATAGACTTGGGAGGTCGGTAATAATAAAATAGGTACAAAACAAATTTCAGCTTACTTCCTTGACGTGTAATTATACACATCGGATAAATCACATTTTAATTTTTTTTTTCTTCAAAAATAACCTCTGGAGAAAATTATGAATTTGAACCGGGACGATAAGATTTTGAAAATATGCGCCTAAATCGATCGAAAGGATCACAAAAACGGTAAATCTGAACTTATTCTTAGGTATTGAATTCCGTTTTCACTTTACATACGAAGTTTTTTTTCGAAAACTGGAGAATCCAAAAATTCGCGAGAGACTCCAAAACGCATCTCACTTATTTTATTCATTATGGACTTTTCTCCAAAAATATTCGTTTTATGAAGCAACTCCAGCAGCTAAAAATGCATTAAAAGATATGATGTTGCCATTGAACATTGACCCCGTACACAAACTTCAAAAATATCATAAAGATTGGTAAAAAAAAACAACAAATACTTTAATCGAAAGCGATAAATAATCATAGCAGGGCCAATACTTGAACGTATTAAGTTAATTAAAATAAAAAAACGATGTTTGAAAATGAAAAATCGACTGCCATTAACTATAATTAAACTTAATCGAATTTCCATACATGCCAATTACTAGGGCGCCACAATAGACTACACGGTGCGAAAAAAAAATCCCGATACAATGTTAGGAATAAAAAATGAGATATTGAGTACGCAGTACAGTACGAAATAAAATCTTATTCCGCCGTTACATTTTTCATAGTCAGCTGGCAATTCAATAACGAGCGAGTTAAAAATTTTATCAAAAAGATTCGCTTTTCTCTTTGACAGCCTCGTACACTGCCAAAGGTATGCGTCGCTTCGCGTCGGCGTGTAGTCTTTTTTTTTTATAAATGCCTCCTTATCCTATACCTATACTTAGGTAGGTAATCTCGTATAAACTTCGTAATCTTTACTTTGCTTACACCACGGCACGCCGCGCCGCGCCGGCGAATAAAACACGCGCCCGGTGTTTATTCGGCGAACTTATAAGTTTTCAAAGCTATTTTGAAAACCGTATTGCCCACATGGTAAGAGAATTTTAGCCTTCGAGTTATACTTACCTGCACGTTTAATTAAATAAAACCTATACTCAGTCGTGTTTTTCTTAATAAGATGTAAACCACAAATATTTGCCGAGCTAGCTCGCCTCCGGTAGGTTTGAAATTAAATCAAACACCGGAAATTCCATTTGTTTAAATGTTCCTATATTTCTTCGTCTCTTTATTTCATTCATAAACTGGAAAAATACTCGGACTCGATTAAACGCATTCTACAAATTTGCGCAAAATACCAACTTTATTTTCCACAAAACTAAGAAGTGCGGATTCGATTTTTCAAATAAATTTTCCATAAAAAAAAAGAATCGATGGAATATTTTTTGCAAACTTTTTACTTAACTTGAACATTGAGAAATTTCTCTTTCCTTCGCACAGAAAATCAAAATGAATAGGTACCTGACGTTTTCCACCAATGAAATTGAAAAAGGGAAAATTTCGGCCTGAAGTGTAATAATTTCAATGCGTTGAAAAAAATTCAACTCAGTATTTCATTTCTATCTAAAAGTCGTACCAAGTAAGTAAGTAGGTGCAATATTATTCTAATTCACGCATAACTTCGAAATAAAAAATTTTCAAGTGCTTTAAAAGTAACCTGAATTTTTTAAATCGCGTTTCCTTAGCTTAAAAATGGAGTATATCTGCCTAAAACAAACAGTAAGCAGGCATACACGTACAGTGATACATAGTAAGTCAATCGATGAAAAATTTAGTAGGTCTGTCATCCTCTAATCTAAACCATATATAGTTTATGTAAATAAATATGAAAATGTTTTTACATTCTCAACAAAAAATTGTAATTTTGAAAAGAAGTGAAAATATAGTTTTACTTGGGACTGAAATTTTTACAAATTTTTAGGTGAACATTCTTGAAGCTTTAGACATTTTTAAAAATACATCAAAAACAATATTGCAGCTTTTCCTTTCAATTTTTTTTAGGAGTACCTACCTACTACAAAAATGGTCACTTTTCGTATTTTCAAAGTAGGCTACAGAATTTTCACACTCATTTTCAAGACGTCTTCGCGGAAAAAATAGCTGGGTCATTTTCACTACCTATGATCTAAGATGAAGCCTTCATACCTATTTCTAATAATTAAATAACATTATATTTCATTTTTAGAAGATAAAGAGGAAAAATTATCTCTGTCAGCATGCAAAAAAAACGAAATCGAAAATTTTCTAGCAAAAAAATTTAAATAGTTTGGAAAATATCGAAGAAATTTTTTGAAAATGGTAAAAACCCCAAGTTGAACTTTCTTTTAACTTTTGCACAAAATGCTCATCCCAAAAAAATACCTACCTTATACGAGTAGAAAATGATGGGTAATTTTATGCTTCACGATTTTTTAAATCGAACTCTCGCGAAGGAGATACTTCAATTATCTGCTGATAAATTTTTGGACTCGAAAGATAAAAACCTAAATAGAATCAAAGAATATACCACAAGGCTCAATTTCAGCACAGAATTTCATTTTTCAATTTTCAATAAATCCGAATGTGATAAAAATTGAATAGGTACTCTATTTTCATTTCGAGTCATTTTTGGAGCCTTCAATCGATTTTCAGATTTTTCAAATTCGGAAAAATTTCCATACGAAGGGCAAAACTGAAATTTAGCACCCGTAATTCAGGATTTACTGTCTTTGTGGCTATTTCAATTGATTAAAATTTTCTCTTACAATTATTTTAGAAAAAGATAAGTATAAAATTATTTCATTATAGAAAGATATTCAGATTCAAGTCCATTTTCAACATTTCGAATCGATTGTGGATGGTTTTGAAATTTTCTGGAATTTTCAGCAGATTTCAGCTTTTTCAAGATTAGGAAAAATCAAAAGGTCAAAAACAGATGTCAGCACACCTACTACTTTAAAACTCGGATTGATTGTTCTTGAGACTTACTTATATACCTAACATCAATTTTGTATACAAATTTCAAAATTCGTTTCTGTCAGTTTAAATCTACATTATAAGTACTGAAAAATTCAAAAATCGGCTACAGGATTTACAAATAGATAGCTCAAAATTCTATGAAACAAATGCCTCATTTTTATGCTAATGCTTTTGTAAACAAAATAGCTATTTATTATTATTATTTATTACATTTTTTTTTTTTTTAAAGGCTGTGCAGGAAAAAATTTTGGATTTGAACCAGCGAAAACCGATTTTGAAAATTTATGCCTAAAAGCGATCAGATCCTAGGACCACAAAGACTGTAAATTCGAGTTTGTGGGAGCTGAACTCCATTTTGAGCAATTTTATGATAATTTTTCCGAAGCTGGGAAATCCAATACTCGGGCGCTGGAGGCTCCTGAATGACTCGAAACCATCGCCAATCTATCCGAGAGGTCGAAAATAAGCTGTACAGACCGAATTTCAACTTTCTACCTCAATTTGATAGAATCTTACTTTTTCATAGAAAATGTTCAAATAGATATAGGTATATAGGTAAATACACCTCAGTTTTCAAAAATTTTCAAAAAATTAAATTTCACGCCTAAAATTTGGATGCTCTTTCAATTTTTTCCTATTCACAGTCCGGAAACGTTTCTGTCGGTTAGAAATTGTTGTGAAAAAGTATGAAATTTTTTCATTGTAAAAAAATCGGTTTTCGATTAAACCTACATTATTTTTTTTTTGCAAAATAGGCATAAAAAGAAAACATTTGATTGTTTTTTAAAAATTATTTTTGAAAATTTTAATATTAAGAAAACAACACAGGTAATTTGAAATAATTCTTTTTCAAGACAAATAAGAAGTCATTTTTGTTTACCTTCTAGCCTTTTAGGTAGGTACCTATATCACAATTTTGTCATCAAATACGTATATGTTTCTAAAACTTGAATAATTTTTGTCGAAGCAAACGAGAAAAGTTTGAAATAAAGTATAAGTTTTTGTGACTGAAAATACTTACATAGAAATTCTATTTTAATACGTATAATCTGTTTTTAAAACGCTCATTTTCTACAAGGTTTTCGAAACTATAAACTCCAGATCCTATCCTACATACGAGTATACCAATTTCTTCGTCCATTTTATTTAAAAACGCTCATTTATAAAACGCTCATATAATTCCAAGTATACTTAGTTAATACAATTTATAAAACAGTCATTTCACTCTTTAGGAGAAAAAAATTGGCACGCAATAATAAAAATGAATTTTACAGTAAAAAAGTTCCTGTAAAAAAACTTTTGACAGTTCTTTTTTTTGTTGAAAAAACCGCGTTGTCTGTTATAAGTAAACACGAGTACAAACGATTAAACAATATTTTCCATGTTGTTTATTTTACTGGTTTGATTTTAAATTACGCCTACGCAAATTATACATTTTTTTCTTTGCTCGAGCGTGAAATACAAACCTACACTACCTACATTGTAAAATTTTCATTTCCAATGTTTATAAACTAAATAAATATTAATCCACCATTAAATAAAAATCTAATAAGAAACCAATCCTCGTTATTATAAAATATTCGCCAGAGAACGTGAAAAATATTTTTTCGTTAATTTCATCGCGAATGTAAATAATTATTTGGTAAATTAAAATACGAAAATGAGTTTTTACGCGCCGAGCAAATTAAGCTATATAACTCGAATTCGAAGAAAACATCGATATTTAATCATAGCTTCGGTGTAGTACGATTTTCTGCCGCGATAAAAAAAATCAAAAATTTTGGGCCCGTCCGGGATTTGAACCCGGGACCTCCTGCACCCAAAGCAGGAATCATACCCCTAGACCAACGGGCCATCGACCATAAATGAATCTGATAGCGAATATAAACACAAATATGTTCAAATGAGCTACCTAATCCGCTAATGATCTAAATTTGAAAAGAGAATGTAATTTTAAACCGGTTGAGTAAAGTTTAGCCCGGTACAGTACTTTCTAATACCGCTATTCCGCACGAAACGCTGGAACGCTGCCTCGAAGATGAGAACGTGTGAGTAGGCTACGTAGTCGTGTCAGCTTCTCAAGTTGAACGGACACGTAGCAATGCAATAATACCTACTTCGTGTTTGATATTTTTTTTCGCGTAGTTTACAAGATAAAAATATGGAAGTATTCTGGTAGTACTTTGACCAGGGAAAGTTTTTGTATCATTAATATAAGTATTTGGGTTTCAAGTTTTTTCTAAAAAATAATAATTATTAATAACAGATTGTCTTCAAAAAATGCAAAAAAAAAAAATCATGCACATAAGTCATACATAAAACATAATAGGTAGGTACCTACTTATTTTTTTGAACTTTTAGCTGTTTTTTTTAAAACTTTCTTCCAAGTGTGTTTTTTTTTATTATTTTTTATTTTTTTAAAAATAGAATAAATCCATGTTTTGCAGTTAAGTACGAGTACCTAAGTGACGTTCTTTCTTCAACAAAATTTCTGTTTTGAAAATTTTTTCCCCCAATTTTTTTGAGGGACGGAGATCTTAAAATATACATTAATATTCAAAATTTCACAAATTATACACCGCCTGGCTAAATTCTTTTGACATCTCAACAAAACAGATGAAACTATTTGCACCATTTTTATGTTTTTTCAAGTTCTTCAGAATTTTTTTTTGAAACAAGAAAAATATTTCATTGCTTTGAAAACTTTGAATGTTCAAACAATATGGTGTAGGATGGACGGAAAAAACGTCGGAAAATTTTGACCTTATTTCATGAAAACCTTGATTTTGACTAAAAAGTCATCCAGAGAATATCGTGACCCCGGAAGCGTCTCTGATGGAGAGATATGAGCCTTCAAATCCTATCAAACTTACTTTTAGGAAAATGGTCCAAAACCAAAAGTTAGTCAGATTCTACTATAAGATTTAGAATTTTAAAAACCTCAGAATCCGTAATTTGAAAAATAGTTACGGATATTTTTTTTGTTAGGTACCTAACGAAATGAACTTGGTATTTGAGTTATAGAATTTGAGAATTTGACGTTTAAATTTACTTCAAATCGAAGCTAGATATATATGGACATTGGACATGTAAGTGCAGATTTTTTCTTTAGTATGGCAGCAGAGCACTCAATCGGCTAAAAAGCTTTTCCTCATTTCGTTTTGCTTAATTATTATAGATAATGTAGGTATACTATAATTTCCAGCACAAAATACTTTCATAGCATTGTTTCAGTTTAAGTAAAAACAAAAAAAAGTACCTAAAAAAAGAATCATTATCGAAACGCTTTTTCAAGGCTAGAAGGTACTTAATCCAACGTCAGCACTTTTCTTTTAAATATTCCGATAAATATGAAGGTAGCTAGATTCATTTGAAAACCTGAAAATCGTAAAAATGGTTTTCCAAATGAAGCATCTTGAAATTTGGTTCAATCTCATTAGCATCGCTTTCAAAAACAATGGTTTCTAAAATTTAGCTAAATTGTTCATAAAAAGCATTATAAACTAAGGTTTAATTAGGTTCATTGCGCTGCGTTGGAGTTACTGGGTATTTTTTTCAGCTTTATAAAACGTATACATCTCCTTTAATAAAAGGTACCTATATTTTTCAATAAAGTTTTTTTTTTATTTTTTTTACGGTATGAACTATAGTGTAAATTATTAAGTAGACGAGAGTTAAAAACTTCTGGTACTTTGGCGTCAAATTGTCCGTTGAGAAACGTCCATTATCTAGAAAAAGTTTTTAGACATCAACTTTTTTTCACCAGGTTGCGGCTGTTTCCACTTTAAACTTTCGGTTAACTAGCAAAATGTATCTACCTTATGTACGCCAGGCAATTTAGGAATTTATTTTGGGTTCTCAAAAAAAAAAAAAAAAAATGAAATGAAAGGCAAGTCTATATTAATAGTTGCAGAAATGCACACATTTACTTCATCTGTTACTCAAGATACCTACGTAATCGGGTACTTAGGTTAAATGAATACGTCATAATTGCAGCTTTGCACGCAGTTCTTGTGAAATGTACAACTTTAGACGTCGCAAAAACGATATAAATAATTACAAAATTTCTGAATCAACAGGTTTCAAGTCATTGAAATTTTATGCTCAGTTATTGATTGAAATGTAACAAAAATTGCTCAAAATTCCGCGAATTCGTAAATTTTTTCATTAAAAAATCCTTTGCAGTATTAAATTTAAACAATTAACAAAATAATTTAATTCCCAACCAGCTTATCTATAAAATGAACTATAACCTGGCTATAACGAAGAAAAAATCGTGGTGAAGTATTAATATTTAATACTCACTTTATTAACCGCACTAACATCCGCTCCGTGATTAATTAATAATTGAACTGCTTCCCTGTGACCGTGCCAAGCTGCCATTAAAATAGGCCTCATCCCATACTGAAAAAAAATTAACAAAAAAAAAAATCAATTTACATAGCTATAGGTACATAACGTATAGATATTGTATACGTAGGTACGAGTAGGTATTTGTGCAACGCCTACCTACGAGTAATGGAATTATTGACAAGACTGTAGCGAAATAGGTTCAAAATATTGTTCACATCAACGCATACAATATTTATTATGGCAGTGAAAAATCGCATGTCCTTCGATTCGTGCTTTATATACGAGAGTGAAAAGGAGGTAATTTATGAGATCTAAAAGATTAGATATATTTCTACTTTAATCCAACTATTTTAATTCGTGAAGTAGGAAGACGAAGCGACGTATTTTCCCACAATATAACCTCGAATAAAATACTTTTGGAGTTTAAAAGATGTCGAATTAGAGAAAAGTTTTAGGGTATTATTGATTTTAAACAACTGTTACAACCAATTTTATGACATTTATACCATCTTTTCTCGATGTCCAACAAGTTGATGAAACATGATATAGAACATTTTCCGTTTCGTTGTAACCTTCTTTATATTATACGAGAATGGGATTTCAGTTCAATTTTTCTTTTTATTGTATCCATCTTTTGTGTGTAAAAAAAAGAACCTGTAGGTAACATATTTTTATTATGAGCGTCATTACGAACGTTAAAGATTATATTCAGATTCCTATTATTTATTTATCCAAGTTTTTTAGGATTGTATTCGGCCTTTACTGTTCAAAATGTATGCCCAGATAAAGGTATATAGGTATGTATACCGTATAATAATAATTTCAACCTTATTAGGCATCTTGTATACAGTATTGTGTACCCACGGTTGAGTGTTTCGTCAACAGTTTCAAATAATTTGCTTATAGTGAGTATTGGTACTGCCCAAATTGCACATGTAAATTTGTTCGCCTCGCTTTTCAATGGGGTACTGTTGTATCGAGTGTTCTGTTCGAAGTGTTGAATAATTCACCTGGTAATAAAACAGTGACCCAAACTACATAAGTGAAAATTAATTTGTCAATCTCAGAAATTGTAGAGGCGAAATTACTGGAAATTCGGAGTTGTTGTTGATCTTTCAACTGCATAACTGAATCCTGTATTTCAAGTACCTACGAAAAATTTGAGCGGTAAACTTATACTTAATAAGAACACAAAAAAAGGGCATTTCAATTCAATTCAACTTCAAAATTGAAGGAATTACGATTGATTGAGATTTTCAAGGTACTTTAGCACCTTCAATTTTGAACAAAGTTAGGACAAGAACTTGAACTTTTTTGCGAAAGCATTTCAAGCTCTATGAATCAGGCTGTATTCGTGTTATGAATTTAATTAATCATAGTTCCTTCAAAGTTTTATGTAGAACTAAAATTGAGAATATCTTTTTAGTGGTTTCATTGAAGATTTGCAATATGTTGTGTTGTAATCAATCACATTTAACTCATCTGCAATTTCCAAGATCATTAAACACATTATGACCACTCACATCTTTACCTACTCCTCAACTCCTGCAACTTCAAGAGTCGGCAAGCCAATTTACACTTGTGCTGCAGTTTAGGGTTTTTGAAGGTATTACCAACGAGAATAAAGTATTTAAGACCTCGAATGGAGCGCTCAGAGTCATATAATAATTAAAATACTTATCAAAATGCATTGTGTAGAATACTTCGCAAAGAAACTGATTTCTTTGTTTTGGTATTTTTCAGAGGATGAAGGTTCTTTTTTGATATGAATAGCCGAAAAATTATTTTTGAGGAATAAAAAATGTACACAAAAAAAACGTATGTCCCAAGAATACCATTTCAATTAATCAAAATCGTACCAAAGTGAGATCAAAAACGTAAAAATAGGCAACTTGAAAATTTTCAGCTGCCCAATGGAATTTGTTGATATTTTTAGAAATTAAAAAATTTTAAATCGTGCCTAACAATAAATACTATTTTGGTAACCAATGTCGAAATACTGTCCAGTGGTACACTATAAAAATTAAGATATTACTTAACCTTACTGGAAAATATCGTACACATTTATACTAATTTTCTTTGCAAAATTAATTCGGAAATCTCTGTTTTGGAGCTTCAAAAATTGAATTGTTCACGAGTTGGATAAAATTTAATTCTTAATTCGAAAAGGGTTACTGACTGTTTAATTTCCGCATTTTTGTACTCTCCAATGAGACAGATTCTGTTCTTTCAGCGGCGAAACGTCAACGTATCATTCTACCCAGTACACCATGTTTAGTATTTACTCCGTTAATATAATTTTTGATATTTTTTAAGTACCTACGTATATCTCTGCAAGCTCTTTTAATTCTCAATGTCAATAAACCAATTCACATGCATCCAGCTTATGAAAGGATAAATTATTCACGAACCATTCACAAACACCCGGTACCTATGTGTGAAGTTTAGAGTACTTGACTCGAGAAAGAAATATACTCGTAAAATTAAATAAATCCATTCAATTTCGTATATACCTACATTCATAAGCGTGAAAGTTTGATTACAAATCATTGCGTGACTTCAAAAACAAAACACTCTGAAAATGAAATTTTTCTCACATAAAAAAGCTTTTTTTTTACTATTAATAAGAAAAAAAAATGAAAATAATTTTCACTAAATAACCATCTTTATAATACGTACCTTAAAAAACTCCCAAGTTTTCCCCAACTTTCAACAAAAACGAAAAAAAAGAGTGCAAAATAAGAAAAATAAAAATTCTATATCCTAATTTGAACGTAATAGTGAAGGATTGTTTTTAGCGTGAAAAGCATACGGGTTTAATTTATAGCCGAGAAAGTTATTTATAAGTTTTTCAAGTTCACTAAGTCGTAGTCGTTTAATTTTATCGTTATAATGAAGATATCATTTTCGTTTGTTTAGAACAATACGATGATAGAAATGAAAAATAAAAAGAAAAACTGCCAGAGTAGTTGAAATTGATTTTTCTACATCGGTCCCAGCAGCATCTGCTCCATTTATGAAAAACTTTCGCTCGTAAATCTCGCAACAAACGTAAGGAAAAATGATCTACATGTTGTACCTATGGGCTATTCTTTATTATTGTACCCATCCTATCCTATTTTTATCGCGAGCCAGTTTTCTTTCAATGACTCGAGGTTTATCTGGAATTGTGAATTTTTACTACCGTGCTATCAAATTATAATGGGGCTACATTTTACAAAAATTAGGGTCTACCTTTGCCGTAACAATGAGACGAATGATTAAGTTGAATTAAGGTTCTTACGTTGTAATTTATCCGGCTGTTTTCTTTTCGACTTTCTGCTCGATGATAAAATTACTTTTACTCGTGCATAACATCGTTCTACGCGCGTATTCTTCTAACATGAGTTTTTCGAATTTAATCTAATTTTGTTTTCTTACGTCCGCGTCCGTGTCTTGATAGGTAGGTATATAAAATATACGATAGGACTATACGCAGGCAGTCGACAGTAGTTATAAATTTCAGCGGTCAGATTTTACAGCTGGGAGTAATTATTCACTTTCTTACAAACACACTGGTGGTATACGTCAATTTTCAGCGCAATTGTAAATAGTTCGTAATTAATTTTATATTGAACTTATATCTCGCACAGCTTCCGCAAATGCTATTATTTACTTACACCGGCAGTGAAATATTTTCAATTTATATCGGCCTCAGTGTACGATTACGAGATAGTATTTTATCAAGGGTACATTTTGAATACATATTTGCCTACTGTGTTCCTCTGTTTCAGTACATAATTTAAGTAAATAACCAGATTTGCGGAAGGCGATAGTGAAATTCGCTCAAATTTCGAACACATGTTTCTCGATATCTTCTGAAATTATTACAATAATTAATTAGGTTGGAAAACTGCCGTAGATAGTGAAGCCATTGAAAATAATTTCCTATCAAAAAATTGTTCAAATTTAAAAAATGTTAAAAGTGACAAATTAATAATTTCTTCAAACGAGATAGGTATTAAAAATTTGTTAAAATGAGATTAAAACAATAAAAACTGAAAACTGATGAATATTGTCTCTATCTGAGAAAAATACTGCAAAAATTAATCTGTAATATGTATAAAATTAATTTTATAAAAATTTATACATTTACTTAAAGTATTACAAGAACTAAAAAAAAAGTAAAATTGGTACAAAAAATGATAATTTTGATTTTTTTAAATAGAAAAGATACCAAATTCAAACTTTTAAAAATTTGTCAAAAATCGAAAAATGAAATCTCTAGTACTATGTACCTAAAATGTGACCTGATAGTGTATTTTTGAATACTCTTTCATTCAATTATTCTTTGTGCAGTTCAACAATTTTTCAGGCTGTTGGGATCCCTCAAAACATTTTTATGTAAAACAAATTCGATCAAATTAATTGCCCCCTACCGTAATTGAGACGAATGATCATTGCGAGGAAACCCAACAGCAGTAGGTACAGGAACAATCCCATTTGTGGTTCAAAAACAAAACAAAAACGATTTATTACGTGTTACTAACAATATTAAGTATCACACCGAATTTTAAATAAACCATGAAAAAACCAAGTGAATTTATAGAGTACATAGAAAAAAAAAATTAAACACAAATTGGTAGAATAACTTGGTTATTTATTTGTATTGATCGAGAATAAATTTACGAATACACTACGTTTCGGCACACAGTACCTTCATCAGGTGATATGAATAACTAACAAGTAGAATAGTGTGTAACGAGAGTAGCGAGAAACGGAGATAAAATAGGTACCTATTTGTATTGCACCAAAGCTTTGTACGAGTCAAAGCCTGAAACGTCCGTTTTTTTATTGATACAATTAGGATTATCTAAAATGTGTAGAACTTCAGCTGTTTTTCTTTTTTGTAAATTCCCACACCCCTTATGCAAAATTTTAGCCTGATCAAAATTAAATTTGTGATTGTATTTCACAGAGTGTTCGGACAGAGCAGTAGTAGTTTTTCCATTTTTAACATCCAAACTATGCCTATACATTCTATCACGAAGATGTTGTTTCGTTTCACCGATATAATCAGAATTACAGTTGTTGCATGTAACTTTATACACTACGTTACTCTGGGACATGGTAGGAATTTTGTTTTTAACTTTTGAAAAGATTCGTTTGAAAAGGGTATTAGAATTTTTGTAAGCGAAAGTGATGGTAGGATCCTCCTTCTGGCATAAATTTTCAATTTTTTTAGAAGTTTTACCAGCATAACTGATAACTTGAAACTTTTTTGGTTCATTTCCAGAGTGAATGATAGAGTTATTTTTTTGCTGAAAATAGGCTTTTATTTGAGATTCTATCATCTTGAACGGATAATCGTTAGCTAAGGCTATGTTATAGATTTCGTCAATTTTTTCACCATAAAAACAAGCATCGGAGAGACCAAGCATCCTGTCTATGAGATTTTTCAAAATATTGTCCCTTCATAATAACATAAAATTTACGATCGAAAAAGAAAATTCTGGTGCTATTCCATTTCTGGATATACAAATTATAACTACTGATGACCTTTTTTTGACCAAACACTATTCTAAACCCATATCTAGTGGTAGGTTGGTAAATTTTCATTCGTTTCAACCAGCTAAACAAAAAGTCAATATTTTGAAAAATCTCATAGACAGGATGCTTGGTCTCTCCGATGCTTGTTTTTATGGTGAAAAAATTGACGAAATCTATAACATAGCCTTAGCTAACGATTATCCGTTCAAGATGATAGAATCTCAAATAAAAGCCTATTTTCAGCAAAAAAATAACTCTATCATTCACTCTGGAAATGAACCAAAAAAGTTTCAAGTTATCAGTTATGCTGGTAAAACTTCTAAAAAAATTGAAAATTTATGCCAGAAGGAGGATCCTACCATCACTTTCGCTTACAAAAATTCTAATACCCTTTTCAAACGAATCTTTTCAAAAGTTAAAAACAAAATTCCTACCATGTCCCAGAGTAACGTAGTGTATAAAGTTACATGCAACAACTGTAATTCTGATTATATCGGTGAAACGAAACAACATCTTCGTGATAGAATGTATAGGCATAGTTTGGATGTTAAAAATGGAAAAACTACTACTGCTCTGTCCGAACACTCTGTGAAATACAATCACAAATTTAATTTTGATCAGGCTAAAATTTTGCATAAGGGGTGTGGGAATTTACAAAAAAGAAAAACAGCTGAAGTTCTACACATTTTAGATAATCCTAATTGTATCAATAAAAAAACGGACGTTTCAGGCTTTGACTCGTACAAAGCTTTGGTGCAATACAAATAGGTACCTATTTTATCTCCGTTTCTCGCTACTCTCGTTACACACTATTCTACTTGTTAGTTATTCATATCACCTGATGAAGGTACTGTGTGCCGAAACGTAGTGTATTCGTAAATTTATTCTCGATCAATACAAATAAATAACCAAGTTATTCTACCAATTTGTGTTTAATTTTTTTTTTTTCTATGTACTCTAACAATATTAAGGTTCGCGCTCTCGTATTAAAAACCAAAAAATATCAATTCAGTATGTGAGATTTATACGTAGAAATTTTTATTCCGTTGTATACGTACTTTTTTCACCACGAGACAACGCCTTCGGCAACAACAAATAATAAAGTCTAATACATTAACTTAATGTTGTAATTTTCACAACAAAAGATGACTTGCTGAATAATTCAACGCATTTTTTTCAAATATAAAATACGGCCAAAAATTTTCTTTTTTTTTTACAAAACAACTTCAATGTTCACGGTACGTCGCTTACGCTACATATTTTTTCATTTATTTAATTACATCGCCTTCGTGGCTGTAAAAATACCGAGGAAAAAGTAGGTGAATAAGAAACAGGCACGTAAACATAGAAAAAGCAGATAATTTCGTTACAATTGCGGAAGAAATTCGCGTAAACTACGTCTACCGTATTGTTTTGATTTTGTATAAGTGGGCGGAAGAGAGGAAGGAAGAAATAATCGAACCTGGTAAATTTTTAAAAGATTGATGTAAAAAAAATACGCTGGTAAGAGTAATAAGTATTCAAAACAACGCAAATTTGTAAAAAAAAAAAATCACGTTCAATAATTCATACAGCTTTCCCCTTCAATTTTCAGGGTCAGCAAAAGAATTTGCGGCTGGTCACTGTAGACAAATTATTCAACACTTATACGCATTCATGCAACATCCTGACCCAAAATCAGCAAAATTCATGTTGAAAACAGCTATGAATAGATACTTTTACATTTTCACTACTTACATTCAAATTCTTATTTAGGGTATACATAGATATTCCTTGGTTGATTAAATGATAATAAAAGAGGAATGAAAATTTAACAAAATAACAAGAAAAATTCTCAATCTATCACTCACGCCTGAAGAAAAAGCTCGCTGATAGGTTTAATTTTTAAAAATCACCATTTCGCGTAAAATTCTAGTTCAACGGAGAAATACCCTTGACACAGCGCTCGAGCGAAATATATCATTTACAATTATCCGGTCGAACGGCAATCAAGATAAATGGGAACGAATTAAAATCACGTCAAAAGTACCATCAAGAAATGAGCCGTAAAAGGCTGAAAACGTAAAATCACCTAACCGCGGAAAAACAAAGCAATGAAAGAAACCTACAGTACTACGCTTTCACTCGTTTCAACATACGTAGGCTAAATTTCTCACAATTTAGTAATAGCTAGGTAAGTAAAGTAAACTTTGCATGCGCTCAAATCAGCAACATAATGAAAACATTTCGATATATTTATACGCGAAAAGGTTTTAACGAAATACTCTTCTTACGTTATACTGCAGACAGATAAGTGACAGTTTGGATCACGCAGACGATGCTTTGCTTTGCTTTCTCGTTATTTATATTTCAAAATTCGCCTAGGTACCTACAGCTACCTTACCTACCTATTCGGTTCATCTTTATTATGCTTTACGCACATTGGCACATCATTAGCATTATTTTTACGTTGGTAGGTAAAGGTATACGAATTCTATACATGCAAATAACCATACTACCAACACAGCCCTTCATTTTTTTTCACATTCAACTCGACACGAAAATTCATTTGTGTCGTTTAATTAAAAAATAAAATAATAAACGCTAGTTGTTCACACGCAAATGGGTACTTCCATCCATGTTTCGTTTAAAAAATTCATCAAACCGGCAAAATAGCATTTTATCAAAATGCAAACACCTGCATAACAATTTACTTCATCGAGCGACTGCAACTGACATGTGCTTTTCTTTTGAGCAAATGCTTACCTCGAACCTGTAGCGCAACTATTATTCAAAGAAATTTCACACTACGAACAAGAAACAAACAAAAGATCAATGAAATAAAAACGTGGCGTTATTTTCTTTCCGTTTTTTTTCTTTTATTACCCATTTTATTTTATGAAAAACGCATTCTAAAAAAATACTCGAGTATAAGTATAACTAATTTGTTTCCAGTACTTGATTTTTTAATTTTCTTAAGTACACAGACTTCTTAGAAAAATTTAAAACAGAAAAGAAATGTAATCTGAGTTTTATTTTAAATATTCAAGGGAATTAAACACTAACCAATGTAGATATTATAATACGAAGAAATCATCAAATTGTATACTTCCATAGCACACTGTTAGTAGTGACTTTTAGTTTTTGATAATTCTACATCTAGGCAACCTAAATTCCATAAAACGTGCCGAGTGATTAAGTTAATTATGTATATATACCTACTATGAAATATAAACGAAGAAAATTCATTTTGATATTAAGTTCTCGCGTTTTAGAGAAAAGCGAACGTAACAGGTAAAAGAAATCACCTTTAACTAGTCACAATTCGTTCAACAAAATTATATAGTGCGAATAAGTAGGTACCTACCTACATATATAACGTGCGAGTATGCTTATATGAAACGAAAAACGACCACAAACGGTGTCAAAATTCATTATAAAAGTCACCTCGTCGCAACAGTTCGAATTACTATAATAAAATTTTAACCCGTCAAAATTACGTTAAAGTTTTTAAATCGGATTATAATACTTAATTTTACCAACTTCCCACTTATCTTTTCATCGTGATTTAAAATTCGTCAAATGAAACTAAATTCTAATTAGCAAACAATTTCAATTATTCAACTATTGAAACTTTATGACCCGAGTGTATTGTCATAATTAACTTATGTAGGTACATGCGCAAGGATTTGTGAAGCGAAATCTTTGTCAAATCATGCTCATTCGAGCAGAGCTAGGGAAGATCACTTTGACGGAGAGACGAGATATTAAATAAATAAAAGATCGTCACTTCGGATACATTTGAACGAAACTTTTGAATCACAGTATTTAGCGTGTATGTAACTATGCATTAAATTTTTAATTTTTTATGGCATCCCTTCGGATAGAAAAATTTACTTCGTGGTGCCCAAAAAAAATGTTAAAATGAAAAGGCAGGACTTCTGGCAGGATGTTTTTCAAACAATTGAAAACGTCTATTTTCGAGGGGGGGGTCGAGGGTGGACATTTTATAAGTTGTTTTTGGCTTTTCCAATGTCTTTGGATATTCCAAGATTTTTTTCGGGGAGGGTGTGCCGAGACTATCTTGGATCCTTTTCTTCCAACATTAATAAAAATACGCACATCAAAAAAATTGAAACACACTTGCTTGAAAATTCTTTACTATTATTTTCTATCATTTCAACTATAAAAGAAACTAGGTAGGTACCAAAAAGTAGATAACAATATACAAGGTGCCCAGAAATATCGAGTACCCCTGGCTAAGAAAGTTTTTCATTAATAATATAGGTTGGCAATGTGAAATAGATGCATATGATTGGTGGAATGTTATCTCTCCAGTCCAACAACCAATCATGTGCTATCATTATTATCATTCACTGTGACCAACTAAAGTATTTTAGTAGAAAACTTTTTTAGGGGTACTCGATATTTCTGGGCACCCTGTACATATCAATCAACCCAAAACGTAATTCAATATTTTAAATCAAGAATTGTTATTAACTCTCACATAGTTCTTGCTAGGATAAAAAATGACAGCAACCGAGCCACAAAACTTCAGCCAGCCTCAACAATTTTAACGAATCTGAACAACTTCAACGAGCCCTAACAACTCCAATGAACTCCAACAACCTTCCATTCACTAAGGAACCTCATGAAGTGTACCCCAGGGATTTGGATGGAACGTGGTCTCAGTACCACATCATTAAAATTTTAGCTACCAGTTTTGAGTTTAGAGTCTACAGTAAAATTTAAAATTTTTAAATTTTTAAAAATCGTTACCCCGATGCTCAGGGGTTTCCTTCCATTTTCCAATTCAACTAAATTTTTCATATTATGTACATCTCTCAAGGATTATTCAAATTTTCATCGAAAAGAAAAGAATTTGAATAATCTTCGAAAAATATAATACAAAAAATGTATTTGAAAGAGAAAATAAAACATGCTCCTTGGTCAGGCGCGTGGATCAAAATTTTCCCACGACAACACCGTGGAAACTCCTGAGCGTCGGGGTTGCGGTTTTTAAAATTTTCAAAACTCAAAATTTTCTATGGGAGTTAAACTCAAAAGTCAAAACTGGCAGCTAAAATTTTAATGATGTGGTACTTAGGCCAATGGCTAACACTGAGACCACTTCCCATTCAAATCCTAAGGACATTTATATGAATTTCTTTTATCTAATGGAACTAGAGAAAAACTAAAAAGTTTGTTTATTTATTTTTTACTCCCGTTTGCTGATTTTTTACTTAGCCCAGCCCATTTTTTGCTGTGTTATCAATTGTAACTGCACAATTAAAAGTTTTTTCAAAAATGAATAATCAATTACGCAAAAAAGTGTTCTTTCCATTAGCATTGGTGTAGGTATTCAACTATTCATTGCTTGAAAAGTCAAATGGAGAGTTTATAAAAATTATTTGCTCGAAATTCCTTTAAAATTATAATTTTTCTTTAGGTAGGTAGTTTAAGAAAACGTAAACTCTTCAAAACCAAATCTTTCGACGCCGCCAATACACTTTATCGTAGCAATATCAAGACGAGGCTTTTTCTTTTCTCATTTTACGACTCATTAAAAACGTACATAAGTATTCCAGATCACTTTGCAGAAAATTACACCGGCTTGCATAAAATTCATCACCGACCACAGTTAAAGCTAAAATTGATACGATAAAAAGCAATGGTTCAAGATCGTGAGTAGGTAGTAAGGTACAATATATCCAGCAGTTGATTACTAATTAAAAAGTAAAATAAGTTCAAACTGAACCTGAAGAATTCATTACGAATACTTTATAGAGAAATTTAAACGATCCTTATTCGGCACAATTTACTCATTAAAGTGCTCTTAAAGCTCCAGGAAAGTAAATAGGCTATACCACTATCGCGATCGTCGTTTACGAGGCAGGTATTAGGTAGGTAATCGTTTACATAAACCTATTTTAAAATTATATTAATCTCTGCACGATGATATCAGAAATAATAGCTACCTGTAGAGTTAATATGCTGGAAATTTTTCAACTTTTAAACGATAGGTGTGTGTACTAAGCTGTTTCGTGAATTTTTTTTTATAGAATTGTAATGTAAGTGGAAGTTCGGTATTAAGTTTCACCACAATCGTCACTATTACGAAGATAATCTTTCGTTATTGTTGCGCAGGAAGTTACCTATATTACCAGTACAATAAAATTTCACCTTATTAAGCCTGAATGTTTCTTACTTCTTGGCTTTTTTGTTAAATTAAAGTCAGCTTTAAGCACGCTACCTATAGCTTAAGTTACAGCAATACGCACGCGAAATAAAAAAGTTGAAAAACTAAAAATTCCAGATGGGCCTTTTCATACAAAGTAATCTGACGAAAAAACACTTATCATCGATATTTTTATATTAATGTTTTGGAAAACTTTACACCGATGGAAAAATTATTAAATGTTTTTGTTCACGTTATACGTATGCTCGATACTGAAAAAAAAATGCCAAGAATCTCGTGAGTAAATGTACTTAAGTATACCTATCAATAAAAATGGAGGTTTTATAAGAAATTTTAATCACAATAAATTATAAGTAGGTACTCGTACCTATATATTAAAAAAAAAAATCATCCAAGTTATATACAAACGAAAATTCAGGGGGGAAAATTGAAAATTTTTATTCAAACTTAAAAATGTATAAAGATATTTTTCGTATCGGATTTAAATAAAATATGAAATTTATGCCGATCTAAGAGCGAATATACACCTTATAGGTATTCAGCAAACATTAAACAATGAATTAATAATTGTACAATGCTCTAAATCTGATCATTAGATGCTCACACACGTTCCCATCATATCGGGAATACACAAAACAAAAAATGGCTTATACGAGTACGTAAGAATTTTTCCTTTGCTGATTTTATCTTTCAATTTTTCAAAGGATCAAGACGAGATACGAAGCAGAAGCCGCGGTATTATAGTAAACGAGCATCAAAATCGTACATACGATGCAGATTTTCCCTTTTAATCAAATTTTCAGAACTTTTTTGCGGTTAGAAAGAAAATCCGTTTCAAGTAAACTTTACCATTAAATGAAATACCCTCGCAAAACTGAAAGATTACTTTTTTTTTAAAATTCAATTCATTTAATAGTAAAGCGATTGTTTTTTAATGTAGGTATCTCTGTATCTATACCTACCTACATCAATCCATATGAAGAAACCCAGCTTTTATGAAAATTAAAGAAGAATTTTTGCAAAGTAACTTTTTTTTATTTCATAGATGAACCGAGTACTCCTCTTTCATGATTAAAACTGTCCTTTTCACATCCTAAAATCAAATTACAGTAAAACCAGGTCAAAATGGGATTACCTACTTGAAAATATTTACGTCACTATTGGCAGGTAACTTTGTAATATCTTTCAATACTCGTGCCTCTACGTGTAACGTTCGATATATGGTCGTAAATTGCTTGAAAACAAACAGTTCATTTCTTCTCGTAATTTATCTGCTGCATAATACCGAACCAGATAGGTACACTAATAGGATAGTGAATTCCTTGCTCGGGTTAAAATAAATGTAATACAGAAACACCCACTTGTTTCCATCAAATCGGGGAGATAATAACTATAAGTTTGAGGTGACAAGAAACTGTTTCAGAGGACATTTTTACAAAGTTACAATTTTTAGCTAAAAAATGGATATCCATGGAGTTGTGCAGAAATTTCAAGAAACTGTTGAAAAGCCAACCACGTTGACATTATAAAAAATTGAGACAATGTTTGATATTTTTGAGATACATAATTCGAAAAAAAAAATAATTAAAATTGAACAAATTTCTGTAATATGAAGGTTGAAGGAGCTATATGTACCTACACAGGAAATTTTTCGTACTTCTTTCATTTTTCAACTTATTCTCAACTGAAACAGAATTTTTCAGATTTTCGGCATAAGTAAGTAGGTATCCCAATGTCTCGGCCAATTTTTTTTCTGCGAGAAAATGAAGTCAAGTCAAGTCAATATGGGCAAATTTCAAAATTTGCACATTTTTGCAAATAAGGTATTTTCAGTTCAGAAATAAAGTCTTCTTTAAAAAAAAAAAAAAAAAAAAAAAAACAGCTATTGCACTCTTTTAAAGCCTTGTCGAAATCAATTCAGACAATTGATAATCTAAATAGTTCGCTAATCGATTTAACTCTTGCCCAATTGCCACAATGTTTTCAAACCATCAACCTTTCTATTTCTTCAATAAATAATGTGATTTCATTCTCGTATCACTAACACGTAGCGTAAATAAGTTAAGAATGAAGCATTTCCACTCGTTTTGAAAGCACGAAAACATTCAAAAAAAGAAAGAAAAACAAATAGACTGACGGAGTTTTTCATTTGCGATATTTTCTTCGTACGATGAAAGTAAACAAGATTGATTACCAGATTACGTTGATAATTAATTATTCATTTGAACAGATTACCTTGTCTTTTGCTTCTATATCGCATTTTCCAGCTATTAGCATTTCCATTATTTCGATATTGCCTCGCGAAGAAGCCCAATGTATCGGTGCTCGTCCATACTGAAAAATAAATGAAATACATTAGAATTTAAGGTCGACTAGATACGCAGGTATTATAAAATTGATAGGTAATAATAATGCCAGTTCAAAGGACTGATACTTTAAGAGTTTAGATTCACACGTTTACGAGGAATCCTCCAGATTATTTGAACTTACATGCCTACGTTGTACAATGTACATAGGTACCTAAACTAAATTACATATTATGAAACTATGCTCGTTAAAAATAAAATCGATCCTTGATTTTACCCATTTGTATTGTAATTTTTTTTCATCAATGCCAATTAATTTGAAAATGCCAGAATTATGTAGGTAAGTTAAGTACACACAACCTACATAACTTTTCAATAACCCATTTTTTTTTCTTTTTACGTATTTGTACCAACGTATAGGTATACTAGAGTGAATATGTATTTTTTTTCAACTTTTTATAGTCAGAAACTCTTCGACTCCGCTTATAAAAAATTAATTATGGTCCCTAATATAGCTTCAACAACAAATCTAATGCTGAACTCGCAACAATCGTATGATAAAAAATGTATACCGCAACAGATAAGGTAAGTACAAAGCATTTTTTTTTTTTTTTTTTTTTTTTTTTAGAAATCATTGTTTAATGAAATAGGTAAAAATAACGCGAGATTTAATAAACCTTTTTACAAAGAACCCAATAATACTGTAGAGTAAATATGCAAATGTCTAAAAGAAATTTTCCCATACTTAAGGAGGCAATTTAGGAAAAAGTAACTCTTACCTACTACGTGTACCCAAAGGTATTTACGTTTAATTCGTAACAAGGAAAAACCCTCTAATACACTAATTATCGAACAAGGACGTTGTTTATAATTAAACCAAATATGTATACCTACCTATTTTACATCCAACAATAATTTTAAAATAATTGCTACCGCAACCCCTTATTTCCACAACACACGTAATTTTTCATGTCGCTCTTAAGGACACAAAACCATAAACGCCCACAAAGTGCGTAGTATTGAGGTGTAAGATGGCGTAAATTATTCATTCGCAAATTGAGAAAGATACGACCATGCGAGTGTACTTTGGAAAATCGTTCATCTTTTAATGTAGGGATAATAAATTCACTTTTTTCAATCATTTCTCAAATAGTTGTTGTCTAAGCTTCCTTGAGACTCGAATCATATAAATATAATACTTACCCATTTGAAGAAAATAAATCTCAAAGAGGGAAAAGGAAAGAAGAAGGCGGGAGCGAAAAATGTCCACAAGGAAAGTATCCCAAAAAATAGACACATTTTTGAAAAAAAAAAAAAGTACAAAACAAAGAAAAATTAAGAGAGTATATAAAGGGTACTTTGAAATGTAGAAAGCGAAAGAATTCTATTTTTGAAGATTTTTCCAACAAGTTACAGTTTTATGTCATCATTGTGTAATGGGTATACCTAGCCAAGTTCCTCAACTTTTACAAGTTCAAGTTCAGTTCGCAACCTTGAGCTGCAATGTTTACAATTTGGATAAACTTGGTTGAACGAGTTCATTTCGTTATGAACTTCACAAGTTCAATCTTTACAATTCGTATGCATTATACTTTTCATTCTGTGTTTTTTGTCCATGTAGGCCATCATCATTTTCACTTACTTAAATGAATTTCATACCTTCAAACTTTTCAACCTCATTCCATTCTTATTGTGACGATAAAATGTGTAGAATTTCCAAATTGTTAAAAACATAGCAAGGTTTGCTAATATGCCATTTTTTTTCTTCGAAAAATCGAATAATAATAACGCGTTTTAGCTTTCATTAGATTCCTTGGGAGTAATTTTTCCCCATATGCGTACAATTACAAAAATAACCATTCCACCCACGTACGTCTACTAGTCTAATTTCGATTACGTGCTGCTGAATATTAGCAGTCACGAAAGAAGACTGACAACGGTCGATTAATTATGTGCTACAAGAGTCACCGAAAATGAAACAATCAATTTTTAAAGTAAGTACCTAGCTACGAGTACTTACAACCAAATACACGTAAGTATGTACCCCTACCCACTACCCACTTTGTTGAACTATAATTTGCACTCCGTTGCTTTTATGCATTTATTCATAGGAGTAGATGTAGGCAATATGCATACACACATAATGAAAATATGAACAACAACATAATCTGTCTCGTTTCGTAATTCGCATCTTTCTTTTTCAATTTCGTAACAAGGCATTTGTTTACGTATATACGAAAGGTTACACTTTAGGTATTACTCAAGTATCATTCTATCATCAACCATCAATCATTTTTTCGACGCGTTAATCCGGTGAAAAAATTCTTATACTCAACATATTCATCAAATTTTCCATCTTTTTATCAACATCAAACAAATCCTGCACCAATTCCAAAGACGAAATTTCAAATTAATTTTATACGTGGTTGTGTTTCTTTTTCTAATAAAAACCATACCTATTACTCAATCTTGAGAAAAGAAATTTTTAAAAAGACTCGTTAAGCTGCAAAATCATAAACAATGGGAAAATTCAATTATATAAAAAGTAGATTCAAAGAATTGTGATCCAAATAAAAATCATTTCGAAAACAGCGACCAGAATTTTAAAAATTCAACTAAGAACGCCAAGTGAAACGAACAAAAAACTTGAAAAAAAACATGCATCAAAAAGCAATTCGGTATGCATCAAACGATTTTGCATTTAGACAATAACAACGTTAAGGCTTTGTTTCGACATGAATTAGGTTTTAATTCTGTTTCCGTAAGCAGGTAAATGTAAAACCACTATAAAACGACAGTTTTTACGTGAGTGAATCACCGTCGAGTCTTGAAGTTCAAAAGTTTTTCTACGTCGTAAGTAAAGCAGGTACCTACATATTATAGGTAAGTATACAATCTCACGCCCAATTTTTTGTTACCTATATGTACTGTACCTTTGCAAACCGTTTTCCAGGTACTTACATACATGTATGTAATGTAGGTACTTACTTACAATAAATTGTACTTCAGTTTTGGTTAATATTACGAAAAAGAATTGCAAAATTATAAAGAAACGAAGTTAGGCGCTTTATTCTGCAATAAACAAAAAAATATTTCTATAGGTACCTTTAGGGAAAATATGGCTCTGTTTTTTCTTATCTGTTAGGTACACTACATTTGTTCTTTTCGAGATTTTACGACATTATTTCAACTTTTTTTTTTTACTCGCTTTATTTTATACTTACAATAAAAAAGTACATTGAATAAGCGAATGAAAACTTTGCTATTTATGTCTCAAGACTCAAGTCTATGTCGCAAAGATGTAATAAGAATGTATACTGTATAGGCCACTACAAATACGTACCTCTATATTTCTTGGTACTTATCTCACTGTTTCATAATTCGGACTTTTGAAAAACTGGATAAAAGTCACGTTTCCATTTGGTCATTTTTAAAAATTAGAAGTATAAAGTGTAAATTTACGATTGTACTTGTACCTATTTTTAGTCTTTCGTTATTTACTTTCGGTAAGAAAACTTAGGCTTATTGCAACATGTATGAATCCATGGCAAAAATGAGATAGGAAAGGAAGCACATACTTAATTATTAAAATCTGTTTCATAGTCTTGAGGACGAAGAGGTTACACTTGATGAATTTTTTTCGATGTTGCCCCTCAAGTTATTTTCATTTTGATCAAATAATGATAACAAAAATTTAAGCGAAAAAATAGCTCCACGCGAATAAGAACCCAATGAGAAAATTGTCGAAAAACTTTAAGAAAATTTTTGAGGTAAAATACTACTTACAGTTTTGATATTCTATACAAAAAATGAAAATTGGAAAAAACGATAAAATTTTCTGAAATGTTTAAAAATAAAAATCATATTGCATATTACAGAACAAAAAAATAAGAAATTTTGATTTCTCAAAGCCACTCTCTCATTTTCCCCCCGTCATAAATAAATTGGAAACCTAAACGATGGAAACCAAAATTTATAAAATTAGCTCAAATTATTTCAAAAATTCAATACACTTAATAGATAAGTAATAGGGTGGGTCGTTTTTCAATATTTTTCGGATTTTGATGAATTATAGCAAAAAATCATGGCAAAATGATGAAACAACCTCAATAAGGGGTAGGGAAAATTTTAAATTTATTGCCAACTTTTGAATCTCCTCCCCCCCCCCCCAGCACAAGCTCAAAGTTTTGAAAATTAAAAAAATGTTATACGCGTAGAAGAAAAACTTGATTTTGTTTTCAGTTTAGGTGGCCCATTAATGCCCACTATCACGTACAAAATGTAAATCAGTTATTCAATTCCAATTTATCATCTTAAGGAAATGATTACAAAATCATCACATTTTAAAAGAAAGAACGAATATTTTGAGAATTCTTAATTGAATTGAGTAAAAATGAAAAGCCATCATATGCAAGTATGTACCTACTAAAAACGTCAAAAGACCATCTAAGCTGAAATTTTTTTTTCAAAAAAAATTGAAACAACTAAGTAGCCTAGGTACATAATTTTTTTCACATTTTCAAAACTTTGAGCTCGAGTCTGGAGGGAGTAAAATCAAATGTTGGCCAACAAATTGAAATTTTCCCCGTTTCTAATTGAGGTCATTTGGCCATAATTTTAGCCTCCATCAAAATTCAGAAAAAGTTGAAAAAACGACCCACCCTTGTAAATAACCATCCACGAATACCACTACAAGCATAGAAATTTGAAAACTATCACGATACCTATGTTAATTATTAAATCACTTACAATTGATATCGGAACTCGTAGCATACATTGTAAGAGTACGTAGACGTACCTACAACGCATATAGGTTTAGGTACTGCTAAACACGAGTATGTTATGCAATGCATACACGATGGATCAAGTATCACATTTGCAACCATTATAAATTCATAATTCGCCATAATCCCAGACACATCTCTAAGGTTGACAGAAAACAATATCTACAATTCAGAAGTAGCTAATTCCTATACATACACGATTACACGTTAGTGTCAAAGCTAACACATAAATTCACAGCGGAAATGAGGTCAATATAATTTGTCATTTTATGATTTAAAAAATAAAAAAGTTTGAGCAATTTTTTTTTGTTTAGCTTACGTTTTTCCAACATGATTATATTTATTATTGGCACACTCGCATATACACGTATCATTTAGGTACCTATCTCTATCTACCTAAATTCCGTCTACAACATTGTTGATCCATAGCATACGACTTTTATGATCGTTCATTTTTTTCAGCACTTCTTAGCATCATAAAAATGCAAATAATTTTTTTTACAATAAAAAAAAACATCAAAGTTGAAAATCAAAGCTTCCGTAGCATAAAAAGCTTGTATAAATTTTTTTTATTAAATATTTAAAAGCAATAACAAAGTAGTTTTAGAAAATCGTTACCGAATGATATTTTCAATTTAAATTTCTGATGTAGGTACCTATATATTACATTTTTGTTCAAATTTCAATTCGTTTGGCACCATACATCAGCTATAATATAACGTACCTATAAAGAAACTGCTCTCAGCAGGGAAAAATACTATCACTCAATTCAGATCATGTTTCTTCATTTATTTAATAATATAGATTCCAGGCACGATAACGTGGCTTGTCGTTTAGAGCTGGTGAAATTCAATCGCATAATATGAAACACAGATATAACTGTACGTAAATTTAATTAAAGTATTTTTATTTTCCATTTACTTACACCGGTGTTTCCTTTCAACAAATCCGGTATAAATTTTTGTCGAAGATATTTTCCATTCTTACTTGAAATTACGAGAAAAAAATTCCATCTGTTATATTAAAGCTCTAATGTTCTGTAGGTATCGTAATTAGAGACAGCGAAAATTTCACGAATTAGTTGTTTTGATCTCTGACTCGAGAAAAAATAAATCCTTTATAATAAAAAGACGCTTTAAATATGTAGGTACACTAGACTGAATCTGAAAAATCTTTGTAGCAAAAGTACGATTGAAACCAAACTTCATAATGACCATAAAATGAATTAAATTCCACGCGAGTAAACTCGTAAAAAAGAAATTAAGTATCGCAACACGTGGGCTTTCGGGCAGTGTACATAAAACTTTGGTAAACAGAGTTACAAAAACGTTTGTCGAAAAAAACTGTAAAAAGTATACAAAAATTATTATGATTTCTTTCAATCAATTCCTCATTTCAAAGTTCGTTGGACAAAAACTTTCAAGATACCTGCTCTACCTATACCCAAGTACGCTACATACAACTTTTATAAATTTGTTGATTCGAGAATAAAATAACACTCGACTTGGGTTAAAGTATGTAAGTATGTACTTGAGTTTTTGATGCGTTATCACTATAATATTTAAGCTGAGTAGATATCATGTATTTTACTTAATACGTAACGTACCTTCATATCATGAAGGTATCATTCAGGAACCACAATAAAGGCTAGAGCAATAATTATTTCATCATTTTGAATTTTCGGATTTTTTGTCGAAATAGGTATCTTAAAAATCGCCTTCCAGAAAAAAACTTAATAACGCTCTACAAGTGAGAAATTTCATGTCTCATCAATTTTGTTTCTCTGATTTTTTTTCAGTGGGTTCTCACTTTTTCTTAAAATTGATTTTCAAACATTCAAATTTCTCAGTCAAAAGTTGAATAAGCATTTCAACTTAAGTTCCAAATGTCTCAAAAAACGAAGCCATTTATAGAGAAAAACGATTCATATTCTTTAGAGATTTCATTTCTTTTCGACTTTTTTGTGGGACCCTTAGTTTTGCTCAAAAAATTAATTGTGTGATAAAAAATTTCCAACATAGGAACCTTTCCAACTGGTACTCAAAGATTTGAACGGAACCAAGCGTGGTTCGACAGAGAAATAGAATTTTCAATTCATTCAAAGTTGATTTTTGTTTTCCGGCGCTCCACATCGCAATTATTACTAACGCAAAAACTTACATTCGATTGGAATTTCAAATCATCGACAATACGAACATGATTTTTGAAACAGTGCGTAAGTATTTTACGCGTTATGATTTTATAATTATACATAGGTATTTTGAAGTTTCATATCTGATATAAAGTTAAAATCGAATTCCACAATCGCAACCGCTTAACTTTTCGACACTGTGATGTACAAAATACCTTCCTCGAGGAAGTTACCGCAGTGGTTACCAAAATATAAGATTTAAAACGGCATTTCAACCTAACAACATCATATTCTGAGAAGTTTTCAATCGCACAACTGATGTTAAAACAGGAGACTGTTTTTCTTATTGGCTAAAAACAACATTATAAATAATTATATCTGCGCATTGCATTTCTTATTTGTGTTTTCAAGCTAAGAAATTTCAAACAATGTGTACCAAGAATTATTGTCTGACAGTAAGTGAGTTAATAAAATTGCTTCTCGAACCAATACCAATATCTACCTATAGATATTTACATTTTGAATCTGTTTTTACGCATTTTCTAGTTCCGCACGATTCTGTTTTGTTAAACATGTTTATTTAAAAAATTGGCACGTGATAAACATTTTCTCGCACCGATTTCATACCGAATTGAATAATCATTTAAAGATGATTATACAATGTACATATTACGCGTAATTTTGCTGCTTTAAACTTTTTTTTTTGAAAAAAAAAAAAAAAACATTTTTAGATCTAAAATTAACATGAACCTTATTCCTTTGTTGAAATCATAAATACGCAATTAAAACACATCGTATGAATTTATGTAGGAACTAAAGGTATGAAATAGATAGTACATACTATCCCTAGCAATAAAAAGGTAAGTAGATTGTATATGTATATGTAATATGTACAATATCTAATCATTTTCACAATGGAATGCAATTGCCAATGATGAATGTAGATAAGCGCAAGGACCAACTGCTAAGAAATATTGGCTGTTTAAATGTGGTCGTATAAACGAAAAAGTAGCCTAAGTTAAAAAGGGATTAAACTCAAATGGTGGCACTTTGCCAGCAGGTATTAGTTATTTTGGAAGACCAACTGGAAATCGACGACTGGAAATCCTTGCTTAAAAATTTTCTACCCCGAGCTGAACGTATCTGCAAAATGTTAATATGTATTGGAAAAACTGGAAATCCCTACTTTAAAATTTTCTACCTCGAGCTGAATGTATCTGCAAAATGTTAATATTGGAAAAACTAAGTTATAAGGAAACTACATTTCTTGAAATTTCATAATTATTGACCATTTGTAGAAAATCGAAATTAGGAAGTTTATAAATTGTTTTAATAACAAGGGAGCACCCCAGGCCCCAGGTGACATTCGCCGATTTCAACGATTCTTGCATCATTGGATAGAGGACATCGAACATAGTCCAACCCCAAATTTTCAGCTGGTGAAGTTGATATTTCAGCCTTCCAGGGCAATTTTTCGATTTTCACATTGCAATTTTGAAAAAATCGAAAAATTGCCCTGAAATGCTGAAATATCAACTTCAGCAGCTGAAATTTCACCGTGAGCTAGTCTTATCATATGTATTGAAATGCCCAAATAATATTGAAGGTTTCGGTATGCGACCTGCGCCGACTACTTTTGGCCAATTTTTCAAAATTTATAGGTAGCCTATGTGAAAACGAAAAATCGCTCTGAAAAATCGAAATATCAACTTCAACAGCTGAAAATTTCGTGGTGACTATGTTCGATGTCCTCTATCCAGTGGTACAAGAATCATTGAAATCGGTGCATGTCACCTGGGGCACCTCCCTTGTAAGTGTGGCACATTGAAACGGCAAATGACTGTTGAGAAGAGTTATTTCGTTACAATGATTTTCACAAATATCAAAATTGGAGGAGCTACATACTGCTGTGGGATGAAACTGAACAAATTTTTGTCGCGATTGAGGGGAAGGAGGGTATGAAATTTGGTTATGACCGAGTATTGTGTCGAAAAAAGTAGTTTCCTGATCAAAAGTTCCGTATGCAAGATGATTTTTCAAAAAAATACTTCTTTAGCTTATTCTGCACAAAAATTCTACTGAGACATTCTTTTCACTTTTTTAAAAGGGTGGTGGGGGGATGGTTAACATTCCTTTTCAACCTATTTATAAACGTAAAAAATTGAAAAAATTTTAATTTTGATTACAAAGGGAGCTTAATCGATAAATAGAATCTGACATTAAAATTGCATTTGAATACAAAATAAAGTAAGTGACCAGTGAATCAAAAAATGATTTTTCTGCCAAAAATATCCCTCAACATTTAACAATAAATACAATTTGATAAATCATCAAGCAGTATATGAAATCGCTGAAAATATTTGTCGAAATAAGACGTGTTTAAGAACATCTTTCTGGTCAATAAATTTCCGTTTTTCACAGACTGATATGTTTACTCGCAGGAGGTCTATTCCCAACAGAGCTATTTCCTCAGTAATAATTTTTCAATCTAAAAAATTAAGAAGCTCGCAGCACATATCGACGAAATGCTTTACAAGACGCGTCATTTTTCGACTTAACGCCGGAGGATGACTGCAGAACAGAGCCAAGAGAGTTATTAGATATATGTAGGGATGTGTACAAGTTAAAAAATCTCCTACGGTCCTCCAGCCATATCATTCATCATTTTTTTCCCTAGGCTTTTGTTGTATTTTGAAAATTCATCATTTTTCTGACGTATCGACACTATCCGCAAGTTTTTGCGCCATATTTTGAATTTATATTTCGTGTGTTATCTTGGCGTAAAAACTATTGTTGCTGAAACCACTCAGTCGTCTTTTCAAGTCACTTATCACGTGTGAGTATTATTAGCGATACGATATTTGTTTGCAAAGTATTGTTTCGAATAAAAAAACGTATCCTTGTTTGTGTTACGAAAAAAAAGAGGTAGGTACGCTAAACGCAAAAATTAACGTACACTTGGTGGTAATCCTTCTCATATGTATGATTCGAAACATCAAAACCACACAAGCTTCATTAATTACAAAACTCGGCCAAAACTCGAAAAATATTAATTATTCACTGACAGTTTTTAAACTGCATTTGTTACCGTTACTTCACGCTACTGGTTCTTTCTTTTTTACGTAGATCTAGGTAGGTGTACAGTGTAAAATGCACACGAGTTTTAAATTATGGTATAGAGAGGGAGAAAATCTGAAACAATTCTCACAATCGGAACTTGAACAAAAAACCTAATTTAAAAAACATATAAGTAGGTACAGGCGCGAATTAGGTATAAATTAAAGAGATTAAGCGAACGAATTAAATAAAAGCTTTTTTTTCACTTAAAAAGTTAAGCCAAGTAGGTAGACAGTCGACTCGAAAATAATTAGATTTAGACTAACTTTTTCAGCCGAAAAAAAAAGAACAAGGAAGTAGGTAATGAACATAGTTAGTACACACAATCCACATTTTGTTTTAAAACATTATTAGCATCAAAATATTCTCGAGTAAACAGAACCAGACAAAAACATCGTGAATTCCAACAATCAACCTTTTTTTTATTTTTTCAAATCATTAAAATATAGAGAAGCGCTAATTTCAATTCATACTAACTATTTCATTTCTTGAAATTTTATCATGAATGAAGCTGATGAAACAGACGGTAGCAAAATCGAAAATCAGGATATTTCGAAAATATTACCCACCTACGACTTGATAACTTGTACTAACTATGTATACTTTAAAATGTGTTTTCTAAAGACGACGACGAAATGCTTCACTGCAGCCTACCTCGCGGATTAACTATACGTATTTCACGAAACAATATTCCAGACACGTACCGCAAAAATACGATAAATAATGTAAATAAAGGGTGCAATGATGAATGAAAATTACCATACACAACAGATAATACACATTTCAAAATCACGAAAATTCTTGACAATTATGGCCACGCCGAAACGAGAAAAATTCGTGTTTTAAAACAACAAATTTACGCGCTGCCTCATTTATGTTTGCATTTTACAATCTCTGTGACGTGAATTTCGGCGGAAAATGAGATAAGTAAATAAAAAATGGTTCGATATATACTCGTACAATTCATTTCTTCTTCAGCTACTTCAGCGTTACGCTGTTTTATCACAATATCTACGACATGTTTTCGAAATAAATATTGTACAGGTACGAGTATACTTACATTATTTCTAGAGTTAACATCCAAAGGTTCTTTCATCACTTCTCGAACAGCCTCTACGTCATTTTTGATCACAGCTTCATGCAGTACCAGCTCATTCTTTAGATTTGATACTGAAAATAAACAACGTAGGTACCTATTAATTTTATAGTTTATAGTTTATCATAATTCATGCACAGCAGTGAAGTTTTCAATATATGTACTTAGGAGTTGATAATTGTTCCAGAAAGAAAGTTCAATTCTAAAAAATATTTGGACCTATACTGTTTCACTTTTGGCCTCCTGAATCTACTGGTGAATGATGATGGTTTCAAGGTTCAAGTCGTTCTAGAACCTCCATAGAGTTTTTAAATTTCCCAATTTTGACGATTTGGTTCCTTTTTATGGCAATTCTCCTAAAACTAAAAATTCCAAAAACTTGATGGAAACTTTAAAATGGCTCGAAACGACCACCAATTGATTTAATAGGTGAAATATACGCAGCATTTAAACCAAACTTCAGTTTTCCTAGTTGATTTTATCAAATTTTGAGTATCTTGTGGAAAATAAGCGTCCATCAAAAATCAAAATACGTGCAGCAGTTAAAATTTGGTCTCATGAGATAGATATTTTTTATTGTTCGGACTCGAATATTTTTTCCGTCGGATGGTATACCTCTCTTGTAAACTTTTCTTCAGAAAATAGCTGCAAAATGATCACTCCTTCCCTCCTTCGACACCTCTTCTATCAGACACCAATGCGAAAACATTACATTCAATTGTATCGTCAATTTATCAATTTAATTAATTTAAATTTGAGACAACTTTGTGAATAATCCAATCAAATTCGAGAGTATAACGCAATATCAACAACAATGTTTCAAGACTTCCTATCTTTTAATCTGTTGCTTGCAGAAAAATGTGGAAGTTTTTTCGCATGAAAATTAGTTTAGTTCCTTGACATTATGATCTTCACGATAGAAAATAACAGCCCTAACAAAATACACATTTTTCAAACTACCGAAATAAAAACTTTTGAAGTAGATTCCTACGCACGAGCGGAAAATTTTTATAAAAAGGCAAGTACCTTTTAATACAATGTCATTCATAAGGGGGAAAATAGGTAGATAAGTAGTTATATAAAATTCATATTGTTAGCCACGCTACAGCGCGGCGCTTGTTCCGCTATCAAAAATATTCCAAACTTGGAATTCTTCTAAAATGGAACTTCGTATTTTATTTCTTGTCGTTTATTTTACAATTTGCTTTCTCATATTGTACCAACAGAAACTTCGTTTTAAAAAAATTAATTAATGCGCGTTCATTAAATATTACTTTCATTCCACAAAAACATTTGTTCGTCCAAAAAGTCTGGAAACTTTTTAATAATAAGAAAGCCAGCGCAAATTTCCACCACAAGATACATGTTACATGGGGGAAAACTGTCACTCGCACCAAAATGTACGCAAATGAAGTGCCTACATAAAATATGCCTCACTTCGTTTATGTACGTTGAAAGGCTTTTAAAACAATACAAAGAAAATTCCAACATCTTACATTGAAAGTGAAACTCGCATAAGAACAAATAGTCAAAATTATAAGAACAAAAAAAGAAATGAGATGCGAAATTTTTTCATGAGAGGAAAAAAAGTGAAAAACGGAATGACGCAATCCAGCGACATGAATGACGTGTGATGTTTTTTTTTCTCGTTTTAAAATAGCAATAAGTATTGTACACATGGTAGGAAAAAAAAGTTCTACATAAATAGATTCTCACAACGATACCAGATACCACCATGAAAAATGGTTTGCGAAATGGTATGATTCGACAATTATCATTATTCTTAATAAATTCTCATTTTAGGTTATGCGATATGATACCTATTCAAAGGTTATATAATTTGAAAATGATAATTCCTCATTCGAAATATTGCGGTTTTTCTCGAAAAATTGAAAAAAAAAATCAAAAAAGAACAAATTAATTTAAAATGATAGAGAAAACTTTAAAATACTGATTCCGGTTACTTACATTTAATTTTATAAATAAATTTTGTATAACGTAATGAGCGAAATCAAATGACTTGGGCACAATTGCCAGAGGTAGGTAATTCGACGGATCAGTATGAAGACGCTCAATTTTACGAAATTCAACCACAAAAATGAAATGTTAAGTAACAATTTATGCTTACTTCGACTCGCCCTACGGTTTAAACTTTGCGTTGGAATCGGTGGTTCCGGATTCTCTTCTCCGCCGCCCATCGAAACCCGCCGCAGCACAACGCAATCGTCTACTCGCAACATTGGGTCTAATGGATTTATGGACGTCTCACATCGTTAGCTGCAAAGAAAAAAATCTTCATTATACTTCTTGAATGATTTTATTTTCATTTGAATTCAAACAGAGAACACCAATTCTCGCTTTCCATTTAAAAATAATAATAAAACAAGATAAGAAATTTTAAATTCAACAAGAGCACGCGGAAAACGAAAATGACTTTCGTCAAATTAAATGTGCAAGGAAAGTGGAAAAGCCCGAAAGGAAAACGTGAATGCACAAATTTTTGAAAGGAATTACTATTAGTATGTCACGTGATTCGGAATGAGAAATCGGTAGGAATAATAGTAAAAATTAATTAATAAAATATGGTCCTCTCTCTCTAAATAAAAAAATTGAAATAATAATGTAATAACCGATAGGTAAGAAATAACAATAGGTAAGTCACATAATAAGGAAACTTCTGAAAATTTTTTGTCCTCATTTTACTCATTAGTTCATCAACGGTCAGGCGCGATATAAAATAATATAATCTCAGCTCATTCATTAGAATGGAACTCATTCTCCTTCGATCCCAAGGTACCTACAAAATTCAATGCAGGAAACTCGTACTAAGTATAAAAATAATGAAAAATGCCAAAAAAAAATCGAAGGGAGGAAATAAAAATTGGATCGTTGGTTTTGCTGCGAGTCTAGTGAAATGATATCATTTGGAAAATTTTGCTCGAGAGTGATTTTAATAGCTGAAAAAGTTACCTCGAAATATACCTATGAGGTAGAATTTTCATTCCTTTGACTTCGTTTCATCCTTTAAAAAGTTCAAAATCAAAATAAAAAAAATACGTATATGGGCCTGGGATATTTTAGGGTAGAATCGCAGCTTTCTGACGAGGCATTAAGGCATTATGCAACTTTTACTGACCCATGCAGTACACGCTATACACGTATGTTTGCTTAACCACAGATTGCAGGTGCAATGGCATGTCCATAAGAAATCATCCTCAATTACTATTTCTTGTGACTAGAGATACAATTTTGATACGATATTTCTACCTCTCGTAAAATTTCTCACCAAGATATTCCGCAACTTTTTTCTTACAATTACATTGTTACATAAGATTTCACCGTAACTCCATAAATTCACTGAAAAATAATCCTACCAAACAGAAATCCTATGTGAAATTTACATACATTCGATGGAAGGTAATAAAACGTAAAATGTTTTGCGCGTGAAGAATATGAAATGCGTTCGACTATAATTTTTTTTTCAAATAGGCAACACATGTAACATTCATGAATACAACTGTCCACATTTTAGGGTCAAAATGAGTGTCCAGCACAGCACAAGCCATAGAATTTACGCTAGTTTTCTTTTCGAGGAAATTGCGATTTCACATTTTCTGAACACTCAAAATGTGTAACATTTTTTAAAAATAATTTTCACGTGCGAATGAATAAAAAAAACATCCACCTCGTACATTCATATTTTCTCATTTTATCAAAATATACTCAGGTTTTACATTTCCTTGAATTTTATTGTCTACATGTACCTAGACCTATACCTGCCTGCCTACCCATTTGGTTCATGGTCATGCAAACGAAAAGCAAAGCAAGGCATATCAGATAGGCACGTTTTGTGACATTTTTAGCTTTACGAATTTAAATCACTGTTTTCTCAAATATTACGATCCTAGAGAATGAAAAAATCATTGTAAATCAATGTCCGTACTTCGCTGCGCACAAAAAATTTTAAAAACCTGACGAGAAAGGCATGATGAAGAATCGAAGAAGGAAAAAGATGAACACAGAACGTCTTTCAACTTGAAGAAAAATTATTAATGGATAAATTCGATTCAATTTCAAGCGGAAAAAATTATTTAAAAAAAAAAGCATAATAAACAGAAGAAAGCGTACACAATTCAAGCAACCACGCCATCCGAAAACATTTTAATTATGAAAAATAGTCTACTTTGTTTATTCACGAAGCTTATCCGGAATTTCGGAATTCTTCAACTCTACAGTATTTTTACAAGGGAAAGCTTTTGAACAGGGTGCAGTGTTTTCATGCAGAAAGGCTCATTTAAAGGCAAAAAGGTTTCGTTGTGGTGCAACGCTTAATTTTTGGTTAATTAAATCGAATGTGGTGAGAAACACAAATTAAAACAATGCAGAATTTCAGAAGTAGTTCTCACGCTATTTCATGCATAAGCGTATTGCTTTTCCATTGACATGACGGTCTCATCAGCATACGTCAGTCTGAACGCATTTGTCGTTCAACCGATAATTTTGGCTTAATATGTACATCATTATTACATTATTAAATGTATAGATAGTAAGTCCAACTATTTCGTGAAAATTAAATACACACAGTTAGAGCTGAAATGAATCTGACAATCACATTTAAAATTTAGAATTGTCGAGATTTACATAAATGATTCTCTTGTAACGTTTGAATAAGTATAGACCTAATTTTTATTCGAGAAACAGCATTCCGGACGATTTCACAATTACTTATTTCATCAAGGGTGGAAGTGAAATGTCAACCCAGAAAAACTACGCAATGAAATCAACAAACAAAACAACTGAAATAAGTTTTCATCACCTGAATAAATTTTGATTGAGCTCTGAGCGAGTTTCAACTTAAACTATTTTACGCAGATCTTTCACTTTCATTAGCCTTTTTACTTTGGTTGAAAACAATGCTGCTTTTCAAATTTTAATTAAATTATTATTATTGCTAAAATCTTAAGCCGAATTTTAATTATATTTTTTCTTGGATTAATTGGATTTCCTTTTAAAGTTAATTACATTTTGTCGTTCATAAAAATTCGGATTTTGTTCGAATGTTTTTTTTTCCTCAAAAGAACTACGCATAGAAATGCAAATAGTGGGACTAGAACACCGTGGACGAACATACCACTGTGTTGAAAGGAAAAGGGTTAAGTTTGAATATTTTATTTAGATCCGTTATATTGATATCAATTCGTGTATGCGGTGTATGTATTTAAATTGCGGTGCTACTTAATGTTTGGTATTTTGTAGAGAAAAAAATTAATTTACCTATACGAACAAATTTTACTTCATACTAATTTGATGAATGGTTGTAGGTCTAGGTACAAGGTATACACAGGATATTCTTACGCTCTGGAGGGTAAAATACCTACTTAGCTTAGCAACGTGTCGTAAATTCGGGAGAATTACTCGTAGGTAGGTACTTTCATTCATTGGATACGTACAAGGTAACACCGAAGGTATAAGAGTAGGGTGCCCAGAAATATCGAGTACCCCTAAGAAAGTTTTTCATTAATAATATAGGTTGGCAACGTGAAATAGATGCATATGATTGGTGAAATATTATCTCTCCAGTCCAACAACCAATCATGTGCTATCATTATTATCATTCACTGTAACCAACCGAAGTATTTTAGTAGGAACTTTTTTAGGGGTACTCGATATTTCTGGGCACCCTGTACATATGTACTACATGTACGTGTTCTACCTATTCGTTTTTGTCACCACAGCTTAAAGACCCATTCTGGCGATAAATTTGGTAAAATTTAATCAACATTATCGAAAAACACGCTTGAGTAGGCGAAATGCATGATTTGTTAATAAACCGACGCAAACTGATTGCTAAAAATATGCTTTACGTTTAACAATCAATAACTGTCAACTATACAATACGCAATCACATCGTGGACCTTTGATACTTTCGGCTTTTATAACTTTTACGAGAGCAGAACTCATCATTTATCAAACTATGATTGAGATGAAAGTTCTATTCAACAGCCGTTGAAAAAAGAAAGTCACACATGCATCAGAATAAGCAACTCGAGCTAATTATTCGCTTAAATGTAACTTTTCAGCTTTTGCCTTTTGGGTAATTATAGTCCACGTGTTCTTCCTCAAACTGCCTTACGTTCAGCGTGTTCCTTATTCCTTTTACGTATTAATGTTGACATAATTATCTTAGCTGAAACTTTTCAGCCGTAATTATTACAATCATCATTTAGAACTAAATGGGTAGATGTATACTAGGGAAAATATATTACAAAAAGTAATTCTGTCGCTCGTATACATTATTTTCATACACATCGGTATGCTTGCTACACTTAAACCGAAAAATGCATCAAATTGATCTGAGTTCTCAATTCCAGCTAAGTACATCATAAAATATTAGACAATTGAACATTAAAAAACGGGGAAATATTTTTTGCACGACGAAAAAGGGCGTCATCACGACAAGCATTTTTTCGTTCATAAAAGATGAATGAACGACGAAAAATTATGAAGTTCCACGCCAGATGACGCCCGACAATAAAGTATTTATGAACGACTACAATTTAATAACGAGATAAGCAGTATTCACGACAAAATAATTTCATACAGGACAGAACATTATGAGTTCAATTACGTTTATATTTTGTACAAATTTTAACAAATGATCAACTGAGGGTTTCTTTTTAAAAAATTTGAGTGAAATTGTGACTCAGTAGAGGAGAACCAAATTGACCTAAGCGAAGCGAGGGAAAAATCTTAGGCAAAAAAATGAGAATTTTGAGGATAGATCGGCCATTTTGACGACAAATAAACGATAATTAAATACATGATTGTAAAAAATTTGAATTTTTGAAAACTGAAACTAAAATATTGTTGGAATTTTTGTATTTTCCTAACTTTCTTGAATTTCTCACAATTTCCAAATTTTTTTCTACTTTCGCGGAACCGGAGGGGGGGGGGCAAACTGTCTCTCCTTAGCCCCCTTTCGCTTTTCGTACCTGAGGTCAAAAAACGAAGGGGGTCATCCATCAAAGTCCACAAAACATTACTTCTATAAAGAGCAATTTTTTACATACCTACTTCGTTTTTTTGGTATCATTTTAATATTTTGAAACGTTTATTTCTGTCGGTGAAACGCCTGTTTTTGATAGAAAAATTTTGTCGTGCATTGCCTTATATAGCAGTGGAAAGTAATTAAATGTCGTGAATTTTTTAATTCGTCGTTTGATACATTATTTTGTCGTTGGAGTACCTTTTATGTCGGGGTAAGCTCTTTATTGTCGGGAATTTCCAATTTAGTCGTGAAAATGATTTTTCTGGCGTGAAAGTGCCTATGCTTGTCGTGCTGACGCCCTTTTTTGTCGTGGTATTAAATCACACCCTTAAAAAACCTTTAATAGATATTTCTTGAAACTGTGACATTATACACTAAAGAAAGTAGATAGGTAAGTTCACTTTTTGATTTGAAATGAAGTAAAAACAAAATACCCACGAGGAATATATTCAATGAATATGTTCCTGTTTTAATCAAAGTAATACCTGAGAATGTAAAAAAAAAGTCACATATTGGTTGACTTCCATTTAAATAAAATAGATATTTTTTTCTCTTTGTAGTTACTTTCTAACTAACTACCTACTACTAAAAAGAAAAGTTGTTTATTTTTAATTTTTCTTCTTTAACACAACATTTTATGCATCGTACCATAGGTAATTGCAAAGCATTTCTCGGGGCGATTTTTTTTTTTTTTCATTAAATAATTCATTAATTGCTTCGAGGTTTTAAAAATTTTATCCATTTATTAATTTTAATAAATTTCAAATTTTTGGCCTATTTTTTTCATACTTGATGAAAAATACTAGTTACAGGTTAAAAATAGTATAAATTTGTCAAGTACATACAAGAGTTTATTTTTTAGAGAGAAAAAGTTACCAAATTGATAGTATCCACATGTGAAAACATCGCTTCAATCTTCTGCTTACATGAAAATGCTCGCGAAAATACCATTTTCGGTCACTTTAACAATGTGACAATTTTATTACCCCGCGTAGTAATACTTGATGTAATTTATTAGAGTAAAAAACCACATTCGGAAAGTAAACATTCGATTTGTAGCTGTATCAACTTTTTGAAAATGTGTATTTTGAAAACAACTTACTTGATGGTTCTGGATATGATAAATCATGACGATTTAGAAAATTAACCGAAGTGATATGTTCGCACCGACGACATCGCTTTTTCACCGAATCAAACGTTTTAACGTAAGTAAGAGACGACAAGTAGAAACCATGGCGCGCACGTTATATTCGAGCAAAGGTATCCGAAAAACTGCCACCGGTGTCGAAAGACTACGTCGTCTCGCTTTGCACCTTTTACGTTTATAAATTTTTTATTTGCGTCAGGATGCGGCGGGTGTCTATTAACAATGTGGTATAGTTATTCACTTTGCACCACAAGCTATTGATTCTCTTCCTATTAAACAGACATTAAATCAGATGCGAGTAATTTACAATTACAATACGTAAATGTACATAGTTACTTAATTGAACGATCATACTATAATTAATTGCTCACTTACTTTCTAAGAAAAACATGGACTGTTTTCATCTTCAATTTCATTCCCTGATTCCATCTCTTTTTCCGGGATCCGGGTATATGTATCTGAACTTCAAGATGAGGAACTAGAGAATAGATATGCCCTTTAATTGTGGTGATGTGAAGAAACATGATGATATTTCATTTCAGAATTAACTGAGTCAAGCATGAAAATGATCAAAATTTCAGAAACTCCAAAACAAAACTCGACTTGAAATTTGAAAATTGGAATTACACAGTGATAACTGATAACTGATAAGCGTGTCCAAAAATCAAAAGGTTGCCTTTACAGAAGCGGGAAATTTATCTAACCCTCGCGGCCTCGCCCTCCCACCACTTCAACTGCCCTCAACAATTAACCTAAATTATCACTCAAAGTATTGAATTGAATATGAGTACCTATTATTTTACATACATGATGCTAATGCAAATCGTACTCGATGAATTAGTACGTTACTCGCATTTCGGTATTAAAATAATTTTTACTATCAAAGGGAATTTTCCTCCCTTTTTCCCTGCAACAAAACCTTGCTTTCATCCCTGATACTGATAACAGAAATCAACAGAAAAAACCATTTGTTGCTTGCATCATGCATGCTTGATGAGTATTTTGAAGCCATTGAACTTAAAATTGTGTATGATGATCATTTTTCTATGTGATTTTCCCGTTGTCTATCGAATGTTATTGTGCCGGCTTCAATACGAATTACGAACTAGTTATTCGCTTCTGTTCATTTTGATTTGACGGTCGTCCTCATCCACTGTAGATTCCAGCAATCCTGAATCCAGCCGAACGACGGAATGCTCATCGTATCGTATCAATGATTGTATCATTCACCGTGAAGATTTCGGGGTTTTGATATTGCAAATTGGTAAGTAATTCGAAAATGTTAAAATGATCTATTAAGTATTATGTAAGTAGGCCTACATATTCATCATTTTTACATCTACGTTATTCATGAATAAATAAGTAGTTTTGTTAGCATTATCAGCTGGTGTTACATTACACATAACTACACGATAGAAGAACGAACACTTACAGCTACTATAGAATATAGATACTTACAGTCACAGTTTTCGACAAACATACGATGATAGATTTTCTTACCAACTGTAACCAAGAACCAAGCATTCAAGCACCAGCCTTAAGTTACAAATTACAATTTGCATGCAACATCATCAAGATTTCGAGTAACTTGGGTACATTATTCCACAGGTGCGATGAACGAAAGAAATGTGAAACGGCACCTCCTCCGCCATAATTACGCCAATATAGCTAGAAGTAAAAGTTCAAAGTTAGATTGTGATGTACTTGTTATAACTGGCAACGTTGCTTTATGTATGTATCTTTTCAAAGTAACGGTTTCGTATTGAATATATGTATTATTACCTTTCTGTCATGTCAACGAATATGTTATTATACGCCCTGAGAAAAGATGTCTCGTAGTTTTTATTACAAAATACTTCTTAAATGGTAATAAAATGCTCACAAAGTACCCGGTACACTAGTGGCTCCCATCCGGTGGGCACGATTTTCTTATAAAAAGTGCGATTTATTTCTGTTTTATAAAAAACTATTCTACACGATTGTATCGTCGTAAGTTTCCATTGTTCGAAACCGCGTGTGCAACTTTATTTTCTTATAAAATTCGCGACAATTTATAGAAATGATTACGTAGTTCCTGATCAATTAGAAATAAATGTTACTACTCATTCCAGTAAGTGTAACCTGTTTTTCGTGAAATATTGCGCCGGAAAAACGTCAAAATTCCGCGCAATATTGTATCAGATAAGTCGCTTTCAAGACCAATCACGCCGAATCAATCTCCAATCCTCAAGCTACGGAAACGCGAAGTTCAACGTGTAGAAATAATTAAGAAAAGTGTTCGTAAAACAAAGAATGTTCCAATAGAAATAATCAATCCTAGTGTTGAAGTTTTTGAAGATTTTTATACGAATCAAATCCGAGCATTGTTTGAAAACCTCCCGTTTTCAAACCTAGCCGAGTCAGTACGTGAAAACTTGTCGGAAATGGCTCTGACTGAAGAACAAATAAATACTAAGATCGATGATAAAATCGCCGCAGCTGAAGCTCGAATTAATAATCATGTTACTAAAACGATTACCGATGCGACGAAAGATTTGTTCCAACAAATTTCTACAGCTATGACGACGGCGATAAATAACAGAATGGATGCTGAAATGGCCGAGTTCGAAGTTCCACCTCAGCATATCCAAGTCACGTTACCTAATGAACAGAACTTCATTACCTTATTTCCGAACTCCGGTATAGTCTTCGATGAGCAAAATAAACACCACCCGAATCGTTTCCTTGATCAATTCGAAAACTACATGTCGCAAGTGCAGCTTACCAACGAAATGACTAAAATTATTATGTTTAACACAGCCGTAAAAGTAAACAATGATTCGTGGAGCAGTCGTAGTAAAAATGCGAGAACCTACCAGGATAGCCGAAGAATATTTCTCTCAGTATTCTGGGATGAAGCCTGTCAAAAGGCAGCTCTAGAAGCGTTTAGTAATGAAGCTGCGCCGACCGACTACTCTATTACGAAAGTAATAGAAAGAGTCGAATTATGGTACCCAACGCTGACGAGTATGAAGAAAGTATCACCTAGTGAAGCAATAAGCAGTCTTTACGATAAAATACCACCGGAGTTTCAATATAAAATCTCGAGTGAAGACGTAAACTCTTTCGAACAACTGATTGCCAAATTAAACTCGCTGAAACAGCTGGCTGCCTCAAAAATCTGTAACGTGACCAGCTGGGCTAAACAATTGGAAATCCCTCAGCGAACGACTCACCAGCGAAATGACGATCGCACGTTTCGCGATTATAGTAGCGGTATTATGCAAGACGAGAATGGCAAAACGAGTGATGATCGCGGTGGTTATCGTGGTCGATGGAATAATGGAGAATATCGAGGTGGTTATCGTGGAAGAAGCCGTGGCTATCGAGGTGGCTACCGTGGCGGATATAGAAATTATGACAACTATGATAACAGACCATATGGTGACAAATACGGCGAAGATTCACGTCCATTATCCGAACAACAAACTGGTCAAAATGGTGGCCAAAATGCTACGGAACAACAAGCACAAAATACTACTTCGAATCCTCCGCCAAGCCAATCTCTATTTCAACGACAGCCTCAAGCAAATGCTTCAACATCCGGTAATTCGTTTGCTAATGGTCTATTTGGCAGTCAAACCGGAGCTGCTCAACAGAATTCTTTAAACTAAGTCCTGACTCGTATTCCCGTCCAAGAATAAACCTATGTAAACTAGAAATAAAAAATTGTAAAATAAATTATTTTGGTGATAACATCGCTCAATTATTACTTGGTAACAGGAGTATACGTATGCCAACCTTGGCAAATATTTTTATGACGCTGAAAAATTTTAATCTATCCAATCAAAAGCTGGTAATTTCATTCGGAGAAGGAGAGTTAAACGATGATCGAATTCCGTTAAACTATATCGCATATTGGGTTCAAAAAATCTGTAACCAAATAAAATATCAAAAACCCTCATCAACCTTGGTTCTGTTTCCGATTCTGCATCCGGCGACCAATAAAAAACCTCGTGGTCATATTCGGAGATATTTACGTATTCTATCTATTTACAAGAAAAATATCTATCGTATGAAAAACACCAGGCTAATCACTGAACTATCGAAGCATTTTATCGTAACAACTGGGCATCGAATGAGAACAAATAGATCTGGAGTTATTAATGTTATAAAAGGGAAATTCTTCTATAGTAATAAATTACATGATTTCTTACCTAGAGATGATAACAGTAAAATATTACGATGCCAGTTCGAAGAAATATTGCAGAAATACAATATGATCCAGTCTGAACCTGAAAAGGAAAAATCATCGATAGAAATAAATAAACTACCTACTATGTCAATACCCGAAGAAGAAGAAATCGTACCTGAATCCGTAGCGCGAATTACTCTCAAAAAATCGCCAATTCGTGTAAAATCACCGCCAATATTACGTAGAAAAGTATTCTCGCCATCAAAGAAAAAACTTTCACCAATAAGAAAACCAAAAATTATCCAAACATGCGAAAACAACGACGAAAAAATCGAAATCTGCGAACCAATCACTGAGCAGCATCCGAACGGTGAACCTGAGATAGAAAAACACGAACATATTAACGTTAACTGCATTATAAATCATAATAATGCCGACGATAGCATCTCATCGGAGGAATCGCTTGACTCTTCGGCATCAATGAAAACAGTAGCCACTTGCAACTCACCAGCTAATCTGAGTATCGAAGATGAAATGGAGTTGACATACGATCTATATAATGTTCACTCCAACCAACAGCTAGTACTCTATCAACATCCTGCAGAAGAACAAGCATTAACTATCGAAGAAATTACTGATGAAGTTATAGAAATTAATAAAATAAAAACAATCGAAGCGAATGAACAACCTAAACATCCGCAAAATACAAGTGCTATTCCGTTGAAAATTGAGACTGAAGACTGCGTCGTTTTACTTGATTCCGGTGCTGACGCAAACGTCATTGATCAGGGCACACTTTTCATGCTGCATAGAAATCATCCAAATCACGTTGCTTTCGAACCTGCAAAACAAATTGCCATTGTTAAAGTAGCCAATGGTAACGAAGAAGAATGCCTTGACCTTATGGGCGTCGTACAGTTTAAATTTAAAGACTATAAAATCAACGTAAAATTCCATGTAATGAGAAACCTACCAGGCAAAATTCTTATCGGTCGCCATGCTATGAAAGACAACAATATAGATACTGAGTTTGGTCCAATGAGAGCAAAATGTGAACGTGGTGGCGTGATAGAATACATTGATTTCGTAATTCTAGATAAGTACATCAACATCCGTAAAATTCATATACGTTTAATCGATAAAATAATTAAACCAATCGAACCTGCGAAAGATACCGGTGAAATTCTTCGTAAAAAGCTCCTACGAAATGATAGAAATATTCAGCTATCAAACGAACAACAACAAATCGCTTTCCAACGTTTAAATCCGCACTCTCGTATATTTCGTGACGAAATTGGTCGTTACAATGGTGATCCAGTGGTATTCAAGTTCAACGTTGATAAAGTCCCCAACTTTAATGGTAGAAATTATATCCCAAGCGTTCATATGCGCGAAAAAGTGAAAGCTGAAATGCACCGGTTAATTATTAACGATATTATCAGACCATCGAATACAACTCATGTTAATAATACTATAATACGTACCAAATCCAACGGCTCGCTTCGTATCTGTCTAGATCCAGAAGAACTGAACAAATATCTAATTCCAAACTACAATGAACCACCAAATTCGGAACGTTTGGTTCATGATGGTAAAAAGAAAGTCTACCGATCAACGGGCGATTTTAGCTCTGGATTCTGGCAAGATCCACTCGACGAAAACTCGAAAAAGTACACCGGATTTAAGATGGACGGTGAAATCTGGGAATGGAATGTAGATCCATTTGGTACTGTCGTCGCTATGGGAGAATTCATTGATCGCAGACGAAGAATGTTTTACGGCCTTCCAGTGAAAATGTTCGTTGATGAATTCTTGATTGAAACTGAGACATTCGAAGAGCACGTCCAACTGCTCGAAGAAGTATTTCGGCGAATCAACGAGGCGAATATGACGCTAAACCCGAGCAAAACTAAACTATTTCAGAAAAACGTCGATTTCCTTGGCCACGTTATCGGAGAAGACTCGGTGAAAAAACAAGATCAAAAAATGGAAAAATTACTACGTTTTAGAAATAAATTCTTCAATAAACGCCAAAACAGAGTTATTCTACCAACCGTCACAAATATCAAACAATTCACCGGTCTGACAAACTTATATAGAAAATTCATCGAAAATTATCAGACAATATTAGAGCCAATCACGAAACTTACCAAGAAAGATGTTCCATTTGTATGGGGAAAAGAACAGTCCGATGCGTTCGATCAACTTTATGAAGCTTATCAGCAAAAGTTCGAGTTAAAAATGCCAGATAACGAAGAACCATTCTACATAGAAATTAGCGTCGAACCATCCACTGTGAATGCAGTCTTGTATCAAATACTCGAAGGAGAAAAGCATGTTGTTATGTTCGTGTCATCAGCGCTGAAATCACACGAAAAAAATTATTCCATCATCGAAAAACGAGTATTTGCGCTCGTTAATGCGTTAAAAAAGAACAGAATGTGGCTCATCGGTAGAGAAATTCATGTTCCAATCAGTTTAAAAACAGCAGTATCAAAAATAAAAGACGCATCTGAATTCCATGTTAAAGCAGCCGGCTGGTATCTTTGGACGAAACACCTCAACATCCAATATACTATATCTAAACCTGACCATAAATTATTCAACTCACCTCCGTTAGAATTGATCAGGACCGAAGAAATAATGGATATTTTAGAAATAAGAGTCCAAATAAAACAGGATCTCGAACAAGCGCTTTTTCATCTATCAACATGGCAAAATGATGATCCAAAATTAAAAGCTATTATTAACACATTAAACGGTCAAATTGCAGATAAAATCAAGTTTAGAGGAAAGAAAGCTGTAGCAAAATACGTTGAAAATATCAAAGAGAAATATACAACTGATTACGGCATACTATATCGGACAACTGGAGAATATCCATTACCTTATCTTCCAAGTGCGCTGCTGAGAGAAACTGTTGAATATTTGCACGAATGGTACGGTCATCTCGGGAAAAATAAATTGATTGACATCTTTAATAGAACTTATTACCATCCGTCGGCTGAAAAACATATTGCTTTTATCGTGAGTGTCTGTATTGTCTGCAAACAAAACAAAGTTTACGGATTAAAAAAATATCCAGAGTTTGCTAAAGTTACAGCAAATGATATCGGAGAAAATGTTAGTGTGGATCTTTATGGTCAATTGCCAAATCCACTGGGTCTTCCTCGTGCTATCGTCGTCGCTAAAGATGTATTTAGCAAGAAAGTATATCTAATGGCGCTTAAAGATACGAAAACAGAATCGGTCTTACCTATTCTAACACGAATCAACGATGATATGCGAGCCCATGGTCACAAATTGAAGCGAATCACGACTGACAACGGACCACAGTTTATATCGAATCAGTGGAAAGACGAGTGTAAGCGATTGAAGGTGGAATGTACATACGTATCGCCGTATAATCCTCAGTCATCTACGGTGGAAAGAAGCATGCGTGAAATTGGCACTCAATTGAGAATCTATTTAAATGAAAATAGTAACAGTGAAGACTATACTCACGAAAACTGGCATTATTACGTTTCAGCAGTAGAAAAAAATCTCAATATGGCTCCTTCGGATTATGGTCTTAGTCCATTTGAAATATGGGGCATTCCACAGGATGCACCGAAGCCGGAAATTATAGAAACATTTCGTCATGACATCAATAAACTATTAAAAAAAGCAATAGAAAAAATCAGTACCTACGAGAAAAAATATACTACATTCGATAATCTACCAGATATTATGCACGATGGCGAGTTGTATATTGATAAAAGTGGATTTCTATGGGCAGCTACTGATGGGGCATGTAAAGCCAACGGAAGCGACGATGCTATCGCTGGAATTGGCGTTTGTTTTAAACCAACCAGCCGATATAATATTTCTCAACGATTAAATAAGCAAAAACCCACGAATAATTTGGCCGAACTCTACGCGATAAAAGAGACCATATTAGCTGTGTTATGGAAAACCGATCACCGAAAATTAAAGATCTTGACTGATTCGTTATACGCCAAACAAACTATCGATAAAACACTCGAGTACGAGCTAAATGAATGGAAAAATGCATCAAGGAAATTAGTGGCTCATAAAGACCTTCTTTTACAAATAAAAGAACTAAAAAGCAGAATGCGTTATGTAGAAATAATTCATACAAAAGGTCATAAATATGACTTTACGAACGTAGTAGCGGATAAATTAGCGAAGCAAGCTGTCTATGGCGATGATCGCGAAGAAATCTTGAACTTACCTCAGGAAACTAAGCGTGAAAAAATCCATAAACTCATTCGATTGAAACAGCTAGAACTATGGATCATTCAAGAACAAAAATTCAACGAGAACGACGATCCAGAGAAGAGACTCCAAGAAGGAGATCTAGTAATGATTTCTACTCATCTACATAGTAACGCTGACAGATTTTTAGCCGGTAAATTCTATCCGAAACGCATTGGACCATTTATAGTAGAAGAACAAGTTGATGTCAATTGCTATCTAGTTAGAAATTACAAAACAGAAGAAAACGACGATATAAAATTTGTTAACTTACGCCAAACGACTATTTATGCGAAAAAAGAACAGGTTCAACTGCTCGAAGATAACGTCAAATATACCTCACCATTTGATAAAAGAACTTTTCAGCAGCGGATAGATGATCGGAGAAAACTCGAATTGGTACAGCAGGATGCGGAGTCTGAAAGCGATTATCTCGGTTGGAATGATGAGCAGACAAATCCATCTAAACTGAAACAATTAAAAAATATTATCCAAACGAAGAAAAAGAGAGGTCGTCCACCGAAAGAAAAACCAACGAAAAATGTACTTACTATCAACATGATTGTTTCTAATACGCCGATACCGATCGAAAACAGCTACACTCAAGAATTAATGCGAATCGAAAAAGAAATTGGAGAAGACGAATTATTCAAAAAGGCCACCGAAGTTAGAAAAATTAAACACGAGCAAAATATTTCAAATTCAATCCGCCAACTTCTGAGAAACAAGCTACACGAAGAAATGTCCAAGGAAGACTACCATCGAGTAGTCAGAGGTTGGAATTAACCAAAACGTCACTCATCCGAAAGTAACTGCCTAAAACGCAAAAACATCAAAAAGCCAAAAATCATCTGATAAGAAAAAGATAAAATCACCGATTCTAGAATTCTAAAGGAAGTGCGTCGTAAATTCATTCTCTCGTTAATGTGTTTGATGTGTTTAATGGCTATTCTCTAGTAATTTCATTACGTGCGTTCTCTATTCGATAAAAGCTGATTGATGTAATAATTGCAAATTCAGTTCTATGAGTGTCGATCTGCGTTGCTTTACGGTGGTGTTTTAGAAATAAATTACTACTTTATTCATTACGATGCGTCCCGTTTCATCAATCTCTCGAGTGGCAGACGGTCGAATAGTTCGGAGCTACCGGTATCACGATGACCGTAACTCCTACAGCGAGCGGTCAATCAACGACCTGAAGACCAAACTGAGACAAAAATCCGATATAATCGGAGAATTAAAAGAACAAAATAAATCCGCCAACCGGAGAGCGGAAGATCTACAAAAACGCATCGACGAACTGGAGAAGAAAACAAAAAACCTTCAGTCCAACAGAGTTCCTCTATCTGAATACCGAAACGAAAAGATTATTGCCAACCTGTCGGAGCAAGTTCGTCTTTTAGAAATAAAAATACGTGACCGAGACTACACTATCCGATGTCTCAAAGAGGAGAATATAGAGTCGTCCAACATAATCGATATGGAACGGGATGAACGGAAGCAATACCAAAGGATGCTGCAAGAAGAAAAAGATCGTCAGAATGAAGAAACTGAACGAGTTCGACGTCAATTACAGGAATCCCGAAAGCGAAATCTAGATTTAATACGGCAGCAGACTTGTCTTCAAAACGAGAGAGATGAATCGGTGCAACAGTCAACGGTGTTATCGAGGCAGTTACGACGCATCTCCAAATATCTTACCGGTAAATACCACTCAGAATATATCGTCACAGGGCTGTTATCAATCAAACAAATGAACGACAAACTGTATGCCCATTTTAACAATAGCAGGATGCTCGGTGATAGTTTTGTTGCGTATCTAATTCGTGATGCCCTTATGGAGAATGGCGAAAAATGTATTCTAGAAATGGTCGAAGGAGTTAATATTCGCTATAATATGAAACACTTCCGTGAATACTTAGAAATAAACAACAGAACAGACAGGACATGTACGACTAGCTTCGGTTGGCTTGATATTCAAGACGGTAGAATGACCGACGATAACCTGAAAAAAGAAATCTACGCGATCCTGAGAAAACTGAAATCGAAATACGAAATCGTCCGACTTATTTTACTTCCGCATATCGAAAACGTCTTAAAGATCCAATACGCACAGCCATATGAGTTTCAGTCGATCGTTCAACGGAATGACGAACGGCTAACCTTCTTTAATACTACGCTGATCAATGCAGCGCGAGATATATCAGACGAGACCTGCTCAATCATCATACGAGACATCGAAAACATCGATCAAAACTTCGTTGGGTATAAGTTCTACGTAAAACCCAATTCAACAAAAATATTCTTCCATAATGAATATACAAATGCAACTCGACTGAAGCTAATAGATGAACCAAGGGCTCTTCTTGACGATTAATTCGGTCATCGGTGACTCTCCTCTCTCAAAATATGGTATCTTTATTATTGTGTTACTTACGAATTCACACAGCTATATCGAAGTCTTCAGCTGTGGTTTTCTTTTATTATGTGTTCTTTCATCTTTTTATAGTTATTATTTCTATTACTATCGTTGTTTTGTTTCTCTTTATTAATCATAAGTTCGACTGAACGAAATTGTTTTTGTGTTCTACAAGTGATATGTTGTTTCTTACTATTATTTTTTTTATTTTTCTAATGTGATACCTCTAGGATAATCGAGGCAAACTACCTTAATTATTGTTCAGTATTTTGTTATTGTTTTTTTTTTGCGACTCGACGTATTATAAAAAGAGTTGTATGAATAGAAATCAAGACTACATCTTATAAGTTAATTTGTGATATTTTTTTTACTTATTTTTCTATTCGAGTGTTTTTTTTTTTTTTTTTTTACTAGTCGAGTCGGGGCAGGGGGTGTCTGTGGAACTGTCCCTCTTCTCGTGCCTCGCGCCGAGACAGTTGGGGCAGTGAAACGGCACCTCCTCCGCCATAATTACGCCAATATAGCTAGAAGTAAAAGTTCAAAGTTAGATTGTGATGTACTTGTTATAACTGGCAACGTTGCTTTATGTATGTATCTTTTCAAAGTAACGGTTTCGTATTGAATATATGTATTATTACCTTTCTGTCATGTCAACGAATATGTTATTATACGCCCTGAGAAAAGATGTCTCGTAGTTTTTATTACAAAATACTTCTTAAATGGTAATAAAATGCTCACAAAGTACCCGGTACAAATGTACCAGTATCTAAGCACTACATATATACATATTACATATCAGCACCGCACCGGTACCTATACTCAGTGTTATTATGTGTAATTTATTTATTATGAAGAAAATTTCAAAACTTCAAAAATGAAAATAAAATATTCATATATGACCCTGATAATAGTAGTGTTCAATTGCAAATGTGATAGAGATCGGATAGGGCACGAAAATATTTCGTCACGCATGAAAATAATTCTGAACTAAGTTGAAAATCCCCTGGAAAAGTAGGTATAATTATATACTCAAAACGCCTCCGATACTCACTTTGATGGATTTTTCTTTTTTCAAAAGCGTATGCTCGTGGGTAGATCTATACAAAAATACGCTTCTTTACACATACATATTGCATAGTAAATGTGATCGCTGAATTGACTGAAAGTTAAGAGAATCTAGAAATAAAATTATAAAATTTTATATTATTTATCGATATACTATAATGTGTAATTGAGTCTCCTTTCCTATCCCACCTTTCGGTAAATTTCCATTATTCTACGAATGTTTTTGGTTTATTTTGCCTGTAAAAATAAAAAAGCACGCATGACGAAGAAGTGAAATATACATACAACGAAGCATTGAAATGAAACGTTCGCGTAATTTGTTTTTATTCAAACTGCGTAAAACTTGCGCTTACGCACCGTTTTTTTGATTAACTGCCAAGTTTTCTCCATTAGCAATCATTTTGTCGGTGTCTGTTTTTATTACAGATGGATGGAAAGTATTGGAAATTGAAATCATCGAACCATTTTCGGTACAGATTCATATAGTAAATAAGCTCCTATTAGGTACTTGATACTTAATTACATCGTCATCAGCACAACTGAATGATACTTGATGATAGTGTGCAGGGTTGGACAAACTTTTTCTGACAATGAATCGATTTATTATAGTCAATTTTCTTAAGAGTTCGATTCTTTTTCAACTTTTTTGCCCAATTTTTGAATATTAATCTACAGTATACCATTGCACTTCGTGCTGGTGAAGCATCATCCAAAACAGAATGATCGAATTCGAAACTTTTTAACGTCTTCAAGAAGTTGAAAAGACTCGAAAACGAAAATTTTATAGTTCATAATAATTATACTTATCTAGTATTTTATTTCCTTTTCTTTAGAATGACCTTCGGCCGCTAGCGTGGAAAGGGAAAATTGTCACGAATTCTGCAAAGGCAATGAACAAGATGCTTACGTCTCATTTTCGTCTTCAAATTCTGAAATGAAATCAACTAATGTTTCATAATTTTTACGCTTCTGCTCTTTTCACAAATTTTTATTTTATCTACATAATTCAAAAACTTAAAAATTTTCCTTTTTGTCAAAATTTTTTGAAAATTCTAGTTTTTTGTACCTATTTTTTCTGATTATTTCAAAATTTCGAGTGGAATTTTTCAAAATTGGAGTCCCTGCGATATACCTAACTCCATGTGAGCTGTCGAAGTTGTCAAAAAAAAGGGAATGAAATGTCTGATTATTCCATGTTCTATTTTCGCCTGATGAAATAAAACACTTGAAAAGCCAATTGTTTCATTCCTATTTCCTTTCAAATTAACTAAGTTGGAAAAGTATCTTCGTAACTGACGACCTTCACTACTGCTAGAGATGGAGAGCTACAACTCTCTACCTCTGACTCTAGAGCTTTTTGTTTTTGATTGTCCTGCTCTGACTTTGGATTCACTTCCATAATATACCCACTTTAAGAGATCCACTTTAGGTACTTCCTTTTTTTTTTAAATCATACACGTGACTCGACTTTCTAAAAAAAAATTTCTCAAGAATGGAGTTTTTGAGCTTCATTGCCCGTAAAAGCCCTGTATTCCCATCCATTTAGTAGAGGAGTGAAATATCAATAATTCAAAATTTTATTTATCGAAAAGAGTAGCCCATGTTTAGTTACCATTTTTCAATCAGTTTCATAACTTTTGTTCGTTTGCATTGAACCTATCTATGTACATACTCGACTACTCGTATTAAAACTAAAAACTAAAATTTTGAAAGAGGGCCACATGAACGCAACTTAAAGTACCAGGTGAAATTTAATAATGATCGGCATTTATTTTTAAAATTTTTTCCTCAATTCATTAGGATAGCCCACGCATCAATATTGGGACACTTACTATGTACCTCGTACATACATACTCACGAAGTTGAAAAATGAGAATCGATTCACCGTTACCTATTATTATTTTAAAGGGTAATTTATTCCGTTTTATGCACAATTTGCACATTAACTATTTCAGCTATCTATGTATTCGAATCGTTCAACTTCCATAAAAGTAAAGGACGTGTTTTAAATTTTATTTTTATTTGGTTTCTTTGACAACTGCCTTGTAAATAGAGAAATCAATGAGTTAACATTTCAAATTAACCAACAGATAATGCTATGTTTACTAAGCAAACTATCCAACTAAAAACAAAAAATTTGTTGTTTTCAACATGGATACGGACAAATCTTCGCATACCTACTTGTTTGTAAGTACTTATGTGCTTTTTTCGTGGTGGTTTTCAAAAAAAGATAAAAGGAAACGAAATAGGAAAAAGAAATGCAAACAGATCTTATCAAATTAAACTGTTCGGTAACTGAAAATAATATTTCGATCCTGTTCATATTGAAAATATTTTTGTAAAAATTTGATAGTTTGAAATTTGATTTTGTTATAGGATATCGAATTTAAATTAATGAATTATAAGTATAAAAATAAGCACAGCAAAGCGTCATCATTCGTCGAATGTGTAAAAAGATACCTAACAAAACGAACAAATCGAATCTTCTTTTTAGAAATTTTTATAAATTAGAAAAATATGGTTCCCATATCGATAAAATTTTCTTCGGAGGAAGTCGAGGAATCGTCAAAATGAGAAGTTTTTGAAGATTCGAGAGACAACTGTTTTTCATCTCATTTCTTTACATTACAAAGAAAACGTTAGGCGGACAATCCCTTTCTTGATTAGACCCTTTATATCTATTGTGCAGATAAATAAAGAAAAATTATTTCTAATTTTGTGTTTCCAGGTACTGAGTAAGGTCTTAGATTACAAAACTGTTTCATTTCATTTTCTAAAGTAAAAATACATTTATGTTGAATGCAATGTAACACTTGATATAAAAAAAAGGCCATCTCGATTCACTTGCAAAAAGTTGAAAGAAAGTTGCTTTCATTACTAATGAGAATTTAGATGATCATAGTCGAGCTACCAGCAGTGAGAGCTTTTTTTTTATTTAAAAAAAAATTATAAAGCTTTGAAAAGTTCTGCTTTTTGATGATAATAATATTTTAAATTTTTAAAAGAAAAAAGTTAATACCTGTTGTGTTGTGCCGTTACCACTTACTTAGCCGTATCAACCATTTGCATTTTTTTCCATTTTATCGCGTAAGTAAATGGGTGTGCTCATTTTTCGCATTTTATAGGTATTGTATTTATTTGGATCAGGGATTCGAATCTGCTTTTGCAAAATAGATTCGTAAGGGTGATTCGAATCTAAAAAACGAGATGGATTCGTGATATTTATTCGAATCTTGAGAAAAGGAAAAAATGGTGGACGAGCGACTCCTTCTCAGTGATCTTGCGTTACTTTTTTTTTAATGAACTAAAAAGACTGAACAATGTCTAAATTTTGAGTTGAATTTCGTTTATTTCAACTATCTGATGTTATGACAAAAAAAAAAAAACGTGGAATAAGAAAATTTTTGAATCATATTCGAATCTAAGAATAAAAATTTATTCGTGGATTTGAATTCGCATTTAAATTTTGTGGATTCGTTCGCAATTCTGATTTGGATAACACGTGTGTCAGAGTGTAAATAAAATAATGTTACAAATTGTCTAAAATTTACTGAATAATAATTTTTCACATGGTAGGTAGAGGTACGTACAAGTTCAATAAATTAGATGCATAATAATTTTCTAATCAACTTGCGTCTAGTTTGAACGTCTTAGAGGAAAGGCACGTATTCACGTTCTGTTTCAATATAATGTCGTGGAACTTCTGTGGTACCATGGACTATCAATTGAATTTGTTCCACCGTGCCTCGGTATTCTTCTTTACCTCTCTGAAAAAAATTTCCATTGGGTGCTTACGAATTTACGCTAAAAATTTATGTGTCTATAGGTAGATTCAATCTTATGGTCTAAAGTCTCTCGCGAGAATTCATTGAGATAACTTCGAATCATTTTTACTTTTAAAAGTAGAAAGTTTAAAAATTTCTCTGAATTCACTTTTTTGCATTTTTCGTGATGAAATCCCTTCGTGCGGTTATTCGTTCGCTTTTTCGCTTTTTTTATTTTTCATTTTGTTGCCCAAGTACTTACTTCTCGTTGGAATTTTTATGAATAAATGGTACCCAGGTATGAAATTGAATTCGCGATAGATTAATTGAGTGGATTTTTTTTTACTATGACGTTATGTTTTGTCTGCGCACAAAAAAGTGGATGAAAAAAAATGAAAATTTGACGATATTTCGAATAGATAGGTAGTGATGCTAATCGGATTATAGAAGCCTGTTGTTTTATATTTATGATGAATGATTGGTGGAATGTTAAATCGAAACAATTGTTAATCAAACTGTGAAAACCGCGATGGAGTAACGATTTTATGTAGACTGCGTGTACGAGTATTTGAATAAATTTTATTTTTAATACCTACGCTACCGTATGGATTTTTATCCGTACAAAACGAATGTTTAATCAAAATTTTCTCCGGTTAATTTTAGCTAAAATTAGAATAAAATTAATTACGTTAATTACCGATAATTTATCTGTAACCATCACCATCCAATCGCCGGATGGGTCTTCGCCCCAAAACTGCAAGGATAGAAAGGCCCAGTTTTTGAAGCCACCTTTAGTATAATCGTTTTTCCTTGCTTCCATCACTTTACTTAATGTTCCTATAAAAATTATACGCACTAAGTAATGTGTTTTCTTTCCATTTTGGAAAACACGAAAGCCGTTTGCCATTTCGTATTACTAATAAAATGCGTTTTCCAATTACCTAAAGGCGATACAAGATCAATTTCTAAACATCCACGAACTGGGTATGATATCGTTACATTCAACTGTACGTGTTCCAAATACCTAATAGCCCCGTGGCAAGCGTCTGTACGCACAACTGCGATAAAAGGTGGTCCACTGCTGACGGTGTTTTCATTTTTGCTGCAAAAAAAAAAAAATCACGAATCTCTGCATATACCTAGATAATTTTCTGCTCGTTGACCTTATTTATAGAATTAAAAATCCATTAAAATGTAATTTTATAGCGTTTAATTAAATTTACACTGAATACAGTTTAATTATATACATGAATATCACGCCGCGTTGGTATAGGTATAAAGTTTAGGAAATTTCTGAAAGAAACTTTGGTTGAATAATTACTCGTAATTTTTACCTCCTGCCGTACATTTGTTTGTAGGTTAGTTAATGGCGAAACATTTTGCGTAAAGTAAAAAGTAACCGACGTAGATATCAAAATTCCACCTTTCAAGGTGTATGCCTATACCGATCCCCTACATATCTACTTTTTTCAAATATATTAACCTCGTTAGTAAATTTGAGTGAAAACTGTCATTTTTAATCCCTATAACTGTGCGATAAAATTCGTCGACTTTATTGGCACTTTTGCGGAAGTCGATGTTTCAACAATAACCCTGTATTTTTTGTGAAAATGGGGTAATTTACTTCGTGATACATAGACGTAAGTACTGAAGTATCTACCTAGGCTTTTTTTTTATGCAGTCTTGCCATTCCGAATGGTATTTCATGATGTCTGTCATTTCTTGACATAAACAGTCACAATAAATCAGAGTGTTATACCTATGATTTTCTTACTGCAGTGTATTTTTTGATAATAAAGAACCAAAACCTTAATTTTCAATTTCAAGAAGTTGACTATTATCTACTTCCCCTAAATTGAAATTATTTCGTTGTTGCTCAATTTCATCTATTCGAATTATATTTGTCGCATTCACGACTATAGTCCTTCCAGAGCTTTCGCAAAATTTTGATTTTCTCTCCCATGTTCAAATACAAACGTATCCTCGCTAAGCTTTAAAAATAAGCTTTTGAAATTGGAAATTTTTTTAGGTTTTTCCAAAATATTTTTTAAAACTAGGTAAGTTTAGAATTTCTTTTAGAAAAAAATCGAAGGGTCGAATAGTAGATTTCTTCGTTATGATGGAATTGAATATTACCTGCGATATTTCCAAGTTTCTCGGCAGTAAGTTTGTACAGTTAATCGGATTAGGTAATTAAGTAGGTACAAATGTATTCGGTACTTCGATTTGCTTACTCGATTTCAAAAGGTATCATGCAGATGTATTTCTCTGGTACATTTTGCCAATCCATTGCCAACGAGACCATTTTAAAAGCATCCATTAATCCAAATCCGAACTGTGGCGTGTACCAAAGACCAAAGCCATTCTGTGCCCAGTCTACGTTTCTTTCCAACGATGTTACTTCGGCGGTCCAAATTACAATATGATACATATCACGCCACGTTAAATTCTTACTAAATAGTAAACACAGTTTCGTTTAGTTAAATTGATAGGTGTAGTGGCAGTAGCACTGTGGCTGTTTGATAGGGTGAAAAGGTGAGATAGGTTGTTATAATACGGCATGTAAAAAAGGATTAAACGTGATATACCCTTTCGAATGGTAGCGAACCGCGAAATTACGAAACTGCGTATTTTAATGGAAACCGATGCGATGTACGTCGGTTACGAAGCAATAAGTAGGTATACTACCAACTGGGTAATTAATTAAATCTATTTGTACGTTGATATTCTTCGGCTTACTCTCGTTAGTTTTATCTGCGATATTTGCTGTTCAACTGATGATTTTATTCGCGACAGTTGAAAGGTATTAGTGTGTGTCAAATTTCATACATCGCGCATCGCGGTAACCGAATAAATTTTTAATCGTCGGTTGAAATCATATATATTACCTACACGTTTGTGGTTCTTACTTGGCCTCCAGTACGAGTGCGAAAATGCCAGCAGCCAATGGTGCTGATGCTGACGTCCCAGAATGGCTCAACGTGCATGTATTATGTAGATCGGTCGTTACCTGCAAATTGATTCGAATGGTTGAGGGATGTGTTACGTTTGCGAGATTCAATTAGCAGATTAGTTGGTCACTAAATTTACCTACTATTTTCACTTTATCATTCAAACTTCCCGAATATGTTGTGGCGAGAATGGCTGGACACCTTTCGGAATAATATGGTATTTGACCATCCTGTGTGACACTAGCAATTGCAAAGGAGTAGATGTTATTTACGTAACCGTCCGCACCGCAGTGGTCTCCAAATGTGCCACCGTTTCCAGCTGCAAATACGTACAGAGCACCTAATCCATTCCGTCCCTGCAAAACGCATTAGGTACTGCATTACTAAATTTTTAGTTTCAAACCACGTGTACCCAATTACAGAACGTATACATATAGGACGAAGGTGGGTTAGGTGTTCAAGTTTTATGTCATAGAATGTCTTTGAAAAGATGTAGACACCAGAGAAAAAACTGTTAAATGGTGTAGAAATGGGTACGTAAAATAATGTGTTTTAAGAATAGGAGAACCGAAACAGAAGTGGAAATTTTTTTTTGAATTTATACATGTTCTGCTTATGATTTGGACATACTGAGGAAATCATGAGTGGTTTTGTTCCTACCCTGTATCAAAATCTTTTTTGTGATGGAATCAAATATCCGATTTTCTTCAAAAGGGCGAATAGAATTACCTACGATTAAACTAGAAGTTGCTATACGAATCTTTGGAGATTTCTGAAATCATTAATTAGGTACAAAACTCGCAATTTTATCAAACATGAATCATACTATTCATTAGCCCAAATAAGCACGTGCGGTATTGGTCTCATATGTGAAATAGCTATTCTTTGGTGGGCTATATTTTGAATGTGAATTTTACCCATGTAAAGGAATACTAAATACTCGTACATGGCTATAGTTTGCGCAATACCGTGTGGAAAATAATATAAATATTTCATAGGACTAGTTTGTATGCTGTAGCATTTATGCTTCATCTCGAGGGATCAATTTTAATACATCGGTTTTGCTGTTGTAAGCAAATATCTTTTCATAAGTAAAAAAGATCTCTGGATTCGTGTTGAATTTCAGTCGGTAGGTAGGTAGGTGGGTGCATGCATACATGTAAGAAAACGTACAGGTGCCAGCCTACCAACTACCTATATATGTACCTACTTTTAGTGCTCCATATTGAAGAGCCACCGATGATAAGTGCCCCGGCCCGTCGAAGGCAATTCCATTATCTTGTGGGCCCCAAGAACCACTGTATATATCTACTTTATCAATAGCATATTTTATCGCTTTCGATTCTATAACGTCATTGATGATTCCATCAAGTAAAGTGATTCCTGAAAAAATAAAATTCGCTGTAAACCTTTTGCTTGCTTCTGCATCATATGATATTTGTTTGCGTATCGATGTTTGAATTTGAACGTATTACGCTTGTTTTTTCATTCCAATACCTATTAGGTACCTACACTCGTATTGTAGGCAGTAGGCACGTTTACCATAATATAGACAGCGCAATACGTAAAACAATAATGATAACGTCGTCGTTATTTCAATATTTACCTCCAACCTTAGCATTATACGCAATTCCCACTCCACATTTCTCATTGTTGGCTTTCATAACAGCAACGCCAGCACATCTGGTACCGTGACAATTTCGCGGATCTTCGTAACGCGGCAACACGCAGGATTTGTTTTGATTAAAATTGAAGCTAATTTCGGCATCCTGTACACAAAAGACCGCTGAAATGGATTAAGTAAATCTTAGTAAGCTAGATAATGAGAACGTATCAACTTACAAAATTATCTTTAATGTCGTCATGAGTATATTCAATGCCGTCGTCTATTATCAGTATTCTAACGCCGTTTCCCGTTATATTAAAAACTTTGTATACTGGAACTAAATTCATATCAATGGCTTTTGTCGTCGTCGTTGCGTCACTTTTCACTCCTACCTGTTTGACATTTTAAAAATTATTTTTATGAAATTTAAGAGCTGTTTTGTAAATTTTAAATAAAACTTACTTCGTACCATTGCAAAGACCATAATTCGTCGTTGTACTCCCTGATGTAGAGACTGTGCTCGTCTTCGAAGCTGTCTTTTCTGTGAAGTTTCTTACCGTATAATTGTTGAGCCCAAATGATCTGAGGAGCAATTTTTGAAAACATTTGTGCATGATTTTTTAAAATTTCTTTTATGAAAAAAGTCAATGCACTCCCTCTTAGGCCGCCATTGAACAAGTTTGCTGTTTTTTTCAAGTACCGTATGAAATAGGTACATTAGTTTTTTGACACGAATGAATTTTTTTATTTTTTCAACATGTCCCCCTCGAATTATTCGATGAAAAGGGAGGTAGGGAAATAGGCTAAAGATTTCATCGCATGTATTTAGGTAACTTTATCTCTCATAAAATCTAAAAAAAAAAAATCGACTCGAAAATTCCCGGTGTGATGGAATCTGTACCGTTAGAACGTCATTTTGCTGTACAAAAAATACGGATATTGGATTTTGATCGGATTCACCTAAGTACCTAGTTTACTTTGAATTGAAAGTGTCTCATGAAAAATTTAAGATCCAAATCTGAAAGGAGAGTGAAGCTGTGGAGCATGCATCAAAGTCGAGTCATTTTCAAAAACTTCCTAAATTTGAGAGCGTTCCTAATTTTGAAAAAAAAAAAAATTGAAGAACATTACAATTTTTTTCTTTTAAATTCGGCAGTGTTATATTTTTTTGATTCGACGTTTCAATGTAATTTTTGCAAAAATATTCATCTCATCAACAAAAATTGAAAAAACTTTTTTAAAAAAATGAAAATATGGACCATGCTTGGTTTCCAATAAAATTGAAGAAATGAATAATTAACGCAGTTCAAAAACATTGATGTTTTGTTGAAGATTATCAAAAACATGTCTATTTTAGGTTATGTGAGTCACTATAATAGGTATATTATACTTTTTAAAAAAGTTTTTTCGAAAATTTAAAATTTTGGATCACACATAATAAAAAATAATTAAAAATGGAAAAGTGAAAATTATTTGGAATCGATTTTTTTGGAGGGGGAGAGGGGTTGTAATTGCAAAATTATTACACTCGTCGTTTGGAGGTTTGTATCGAAATTGGTTAAATTGCATGTCCTAATTAGGGCGGTGAATTTTTGAGAATCATCTTTGAAATGCGTTTCAAAGATGATTCTCAACTTTTTATAATGGTGTTTTGTCGAAATGTTTAGTTGAACAAAAAAATCAATTTCTTCAAACTGACGTAGGAGAAGTGTGAAATTCTGATTATTTATAGAATTCGAGTTGCAGTTTTAAATATTGAAAATTTATTTCAATGTGGTATTTTATAGCTTACATTGTCATGATCCATGAGACTATTGGTATGATGCTCGTTTTCTTCGTGATGTTCTTCTGGGTGATCGGGGTTTTCCAAGACATAATATTCCTCGAAATCGTCATCCTATACATGAAGGGAAAAATCTCAACAATTTTCATAATCGAAAACCACTGAACTCGCGATTTTAAACGTAAAAACATAGATATCAGAAAGTATTCAATTGTGATAGCAAAAGCCTACGTATACGAACCCATTTATAATATTTGAAACCTTTTATTTTGGCAAAGTCTATAACTTGCTGTATGTTATTCGTTTTCACGATCCATTTATTTGAAAAGTAAACCGCGTCTTCTTTTCCCTTATGATGCTGAAAATAAAGAAGGTGTCGTATTTAATATGGCAAATTTATTACCCCTTTGAGCCTGACGATATTTCGCGATACCTAATTTATATATAAAATATGCTACACTCTCGTTCACGTTGTTGGTTCCGGAATATACGGCAACTTTTTCACTTAAAAACCACTAAAGGTCAAATTGGTTAAAATTTAATCGAAACTTTAATTATAAGATGAAAACCACCAAAGGATGCTGAAACATAAAAATTTCCCCAGAGTGTAATAATTTTCTTCAGCCTTGGTTCAAAACACATGCAAAACATCGTGTAATTTGTGTACCTAGTTACCAGCCTACATTTAAAAAATGGGTGTTTTGATTTTCGTCGAATGTAATTAGGTATACCCAGTGTAACATGAAAAATGCTATTTTCTGGTGCACTTACCGGATCATGGATTAATGATTCTTCCTCGATTAAATACTTGGCTGAAATGAACGTATCGAACACTAACAGAATTATTATTGAAAACTCGCGTCTCACATTCACCATTCTAACATATTGAAAAAAAAATATATTGAGACACTGATTTTAAGCAATAGTTTCTTCGCTAGCGTTGTTATTTCACCTAAATTTAATTCCACGTGAATATTCACCAAGGTAGTCGACGAATGTGAAATTGTTAACGTGATTTCTTTCAACTTTTTAAAATGGGTTCAGGTGTGAATTGTGTTTGTTCAGTTGTGTTATGACGGTAGCATACTAGCTTCTATCAGTGAAATTTTTCAACTTGTTACATTTTTAAAATTGAAGAAAATGTTTTTATTGTTAAATAAGTCATGTAGTCCAGAATAATTTGAGTGGTATTTTTTTTATCGTGGCTTTAATTGAGATTTTTTTGAATATCTGTTTATTTGTTTTCTCGTTTGGGATACGATACACGTTTTAAATGAAATTTTAATAATATGTGCCTACTCGTATGTGTATGCCGTATACCTATTTAGATATGAGTATTGAGTACATTATGTTTTTTTTTTCAAGCTAAAAAATTACACATAATACGAGTATAATAATCATTAAGGGAAACTTACAGCAATGAATGTTTATGACTTATGCCACATATATTTCTCAGTTGGCTTGTATGTAATATACTTATGGGTTATTAGGTATAGGTAATACCAAACTTTTCACGATTTTCGACTAGTCGGTTTTTAAATGCGTTTGATTTGGCACCCGGAATCTGTAATACGTCCTTCGAGTTCGATAGATGTCCGGCATTTCACGCGTTCCATGGAATACTAAAGCGATATGCTCTAGTTTTCCTTTATTCGATAATCTTCCCGACTGAAAAGAAGAACAAGTTGAATAGCTTGTACTAAAAGATTATTTTTCAAAAACACCAATCCAAGTTTATTTATGCTTATACACATACATACTTATACCTAAATCTCTGATTTTTTAACAGGACTTTCGATACCTATTAGGGTAGGTAGTTTGCAATCTTTTTTAAATTTCCTAGACGCAAAAAATTTCAAATTTTTCGGTCAACATTTGACCCCTCCCCCTCCCTTCTTTTTGTGTTTTGATGTGTAATTTTGGATTTCTTAAAAATCATACCTAAAAATTGCAGGTTATTTGACTTATTTATTACGAATAATTGTCAACATCGGCAAAAGGCAAACCTTTTTTGAAAAATTGGGATCAATAGGTACTTGGTACTTTACCATACGTTTCCCTGACATCGAGCTGTGATCTAAAAAATCATCTTACCACATCAACTATTTCTACAGTCCACTTTCCCTTTGCAGGTTCTCCCCAAGTTTGAATAGAATCAAATGTCCACTCTCTTATTCCATCTGGGCTTCTATCCTCCGGTCTGGGCTCTAGTACATGGGCCACTACGCCTATTTCATGAAATATTGGAATGAAATTTTTATTTTTATTTTCAACATGGAACTAATTATTTTATTGAAATATTTTGAAAAAAGAACCTGAAGGTGATATTAATTTAATTTGAAGATCTCCGCGTACTGAATATGAAAGTGTGATATCTAATTGAACATGCTCCAAATAATTGACTTCGTTAACTGCATTTTCGCATCCGGAACCTACTATTTCTATTCTTAATGGTTCCTCGTAGGTTATGGACAGCGCGTGGCTGTAAAATTTCCCTCCTAATATTATTTTTGCGTTGAAAAAAAAAATGAATTGCTCGCATAGATATCTAATCGTTGATTACTCACGATAGGTGAGGTTCTTCCACACAGCTCACCAAACCAGGAACATTTTGAAATGTTTTTGCCAACTTAACCATTTCTCTGATATTGACCAGGCCAAAACCGAAATCGTGGCTGACCCAAAATCCGGCGTCATTTCGTTGCCAGCCAGTATTACTATCTAATGGAGCTACTTCACTAGTCAGCACTATTAGGTACTCGATATCCCGTTTTTTTAAATTATGACTGAAAAAAATATGGACAGGTAACGTTAATGATATGAATAAGCAATTTTTATTTCAATAATCTTACTATCATATTACTTTGCTTCACGAGCCAATGCTGCTCCCCCAGCTACGAGTGGAGCAGCAGCTGAAGTTCCACTGTGCTGATTCGTACACTGGCCAAAAGCATCGCTGCTTACCTAAATTAAATTTTAATTAGATTATTCGATCATTGAATTTATCTTTTAATGGATTAAGAACTCTTGAAAAATGACTCCAGCTTAAATCAGGGACCAGTTGAAGGAAAACTCTTAGGAACAAGGGCAAAAGGAATAAAGATTATCATCTTAAAATTATTTTTTTAAAGTTTTATTCACTTTTTTTTATTGAGAGAGTAGGTTAATTATACGTCAACAATCAACATTCCTAAAAAAAAGATCTCAACTTTTGAAACATTTGTCAGCTTGGAAATCAATTTTTCTTGATAATGTGAATAAAAAAGTTTGACGTCCTCTACTTTTCAGGGGTAACTTGAAATACGTAATTATGAGATTATTGTCTTCGATATCCACGAAAGTTTATTTTTTGAAAAGGGCAATACCAACTAGGTGAGGTTTTTGTAGCTGTGTTTGATTGTTTGATTTTTGATGAATTTTTGAAAATTCAAAATCTTTAATAAGTAAAAAAATATTTGGTGGGTACTCGTATTTTTTAGAAAATGTGTATTTTGAAATGTAAAAGGAAAATTGTCATAATTGAATTAATAACATTCCTAATGTAATATCGACCTCCTACAATGAAATTTCGCTATTTTCTTCCAATTTCCCTCCGTATTGTGGAATTATATGATACATACTATTTATCATGTTACGTACGACATTGAAAGCATTTATCTTATCTCCGGAATATGCTGTGACCAAAATAGCGGCGCATCTTTCTGAATATTTGGATCTTCGTCCTAATTGATTACAACTGGCAACTGCTATGGTGTGCATGCTACTGACGAACGGATCACAGCCACAATTATCTCCTCTAACTTTACCATTTCCTCCAGCGAAAATGTACACCACTCCTTTCCCTTTAAGACCCTACAGAAAAAAAATCATTCGAGACGAAATAACATTAATAAATAACTCGAATGAAATCTTACTTAGAATGTAATGCATGTACCTTCTCAGCTCCATCTTTTAAAGCTGCTTTCGTTAGAGGTCCTATTGGGGCCATTGTTCTCCCATCATCCGTTGGTCCCCAGGAGTTGGAACTCACATGTACTTCATCTGATCGAAAACTTAGGGCTCTTGCATCCAGTAAATCATTTGACGGTTTATATCCGAGTAATCTAACGGCTGTGATGCCCGGTCGTTCCATTGTTATGATTAAAAAAGTTTTATGCTGATCTGATATGTGTGTCAGTTATATACTCGAATGAGTTTTTACCTCCTAAAGTCACCATCGGAGCGACTCCAACTCCACATTCACCATTATCTATAACCATTCCAACGACTCCAGCGCATTTCGTGCCATGATTGTATATTCGATCTATATGTTTTGGCTCAGGTGAATTTGATCCATCAACCAAATCCAATCCATATCTAGGGTTCTGTAAAAAATATCCTCGTCATGGTAATGATTTATACCTACAAACAATTGATCAATCTCTCATTTCGGTTGTACATACGTAATTTAGACTTAAATCTGGGTGTTGTGTTTCCATTCCATCATCAACGATTAAAACATTTATACCAAATCCGAGTAATTTTTCTTCATACCAAACAGGAATAACATTGATGTCATACGTGGGTCCCTGAGATGAATCAACTCTACAATCTTGCTAGAAAAATCAATTGATTGAATTGAAAATTGAAATAATTTATCAGTAGATAGATATCTATCTACATTTATTTCAAGTTTCTTACCATATACCATTGTTCTCGAAAACTTTTGTCAACGGTAACCTCCGAGTATCTGGATGTACTTGAAGTTATGCCTGTTCTTGGACATGTTATGCTACGCGTTTCACGTCTATGTGCTGATATTTGTCTGATCCATACGATCTAGGTATTCATAATGAGAATTAGTCGCGATAATTAGGTACGTTATTATTTGTATGTACTTATAATATTACAGCAAATTTAAATGCCGCAGTACTTCGGTATATGATTCCAGTCGCTCTGTGAGCATTTTATTTTCGTAAGCTGCTGCTTTTGGGTGTCTGGGATGTTCAAATAACAGTAGCTCGGGTATTTCGGGTATCTGTAATTATATGACGACTGTTTATGTACTTTGGTAGAGTTTTCAAATTATTAAAGGTTTCACCTACGTACTTCTCGAACTTCTAAGCCTTCTGTCTTGGCGATTACTTGCGCCGTTTCCAAATGTCCGATTACTTTGGCAGTCCATTGATTCACGTAATATTCGATATGTCTTTCCCGAATACCATAACAAGTCGATAACAAACACGAAAAAGTTATCACAAAAACATTCCACATTATGCATACGTCGCTTCGTTAAAAGAATGTAGGCACTCAACCTATCTAAAAAACACCATATTTTCGAATGCGAAATAATTTTCTAGAAAGACATAAAAGTTAGTAACATTTGGCGCAACATCTGTCAATGTCAGAAGATTAATTATTGTTTTTCAAATTTTTTTGAACTATGAAATGTAATTATCTCAACATTGACATTATTGCTGTAACCATTCGCATGTTCAAGGGCCGTAAACGCCGAATTTTTTGGTACATTCTGCTTCTGGTGATCGAGAGCGTTTTATTCAGTTGCAATTTCGTCTTCAAGTTTTGTTTGGTTTTATTTATGATTTTATTGACTTCGATTCAAATTTTTTTTAACGTGATTAAAATTAATTAAAAATTGAAAGAGTCGTAGATTCGAATATTTATTGTAAAAGCTACAATTTATTGTAAAAATTTTCCATTTTAAACATCGCGCATCGCGTACATTTTCTTTGATCAAGGCACGTTCTTTTTTCAGTGGTAGCTTGATAATAATTTGAAAATTGTCATCAGAATCATGATTCAAAATTAGATGAATTATATTCGTTGATTTGCTTCTGTAGACAGTTTTTAAAAGAAATAGGTTTTTATTCACCTAGGTACCTATCAACTTATTCGTTGAAAAATTACTGACTAGCCTGTAAAAGGGAAAGGGGCCTATTTGATTATCCACTTATAATTCTACGTTATTGTTTCATCATCATAGGCAGTTGGTATTTTATTATGCGTAGATAGTTTACGTATTACATGCTGTGTCAAGTCCTTTTAATTTCTTGAACAAGAAAACCGTCATTTTGTTCTCCTTGTCAACTTTTGGGAAGGGTTGTATTTTTATGCCAGAATATCCATGATTTAGAGAAGCATGTGTTTGGACTTTTAGCAACTGGAGAAAAATTCGTGTTCGTAGGTATAACAAGAATTGATTGTTGAATGGAGATTTGGAATAATGTACTAATCGAGATTCAAGAGTCGAATGCTGAGCATTGTAGTGAAAAGCTAAGTTCAATATTTTAATACCTATCAGAATATTGTGGTAAAGGCAACTTTTTCTCTTCGAGATGGCGCCATGTACAGTTATCTATGAAAATATGGGAAGAATTTAAGCTTATTTATTTTGAAGTTTTAGAATACAAAATTTTAAATAAAGATTTTAGGCTCACCCCTTTATATTATTTAGTTAGCTTTCCAACTGAAATTTTAGCGAGAAAATGTCAAGTATTTATGTCTTATGTAAGTTCAAAATTCCTTGCTTTTTCACTTACTGTTAGGTACATATTTGGTAGGTAGCTACTATCTAGGTACCTTTTACTTTTTTGTGCAGTGGTAGATTGATTTACTAGTATTTTCATCATATTTTTAGCACCGCGTGTTAGTTTTATCTTAACTGTGTAAAAATTGTGTAACAAATGTGAAAATCCAATCAAGCGTTCAAATGCGCTGAACTTAACAAGTTGATGTTTTTTTTTAGCATATGGTGCACATTTTCGCCCATTTTTAGAGTTGATGGTTTTTTTTCAGCATGTGGTGCACATTTTCGCTCATTTTTAGAGTTGCTTGATGAAAAAAATACTGTCAAGGTCAAATATTTCTAACGAGAGTGCAGAAATCCTAGGGCACGACAAATTTGAAAATGTTGAATCAAGTTTGTCACTTCAATCCTAAAGATAGATAATTTGTCACAATAACATTTTTTGTTTGTCCACTCGAGTACTATACATACCTATAAATGGTTTATGGGCATCATTTAAATGATTCAAACATTTCTTGATTTTTATGATTTTTTTCAAAATTAGTATCTGTATCGAGTTTTGCGAATCGCGTAGCTCCTTCAACTCACAAGATAGGCAACTAGTCTCACGTGTCAGTAAATATGTCAATCAAAATTGACATGTCTGTTTACATAATTAGCTATGTAGTATGTTCTTTTTTCGTGTCTCAAAAATTTGGCTCCCTGGTTGGGCGCCCATGCCACCATGGTCAATTCATTAGGCAGTTTGAGCATCAACCAATTTTTTCCTAGATATTACTATGTAGTTTTTAGTTCAGGTTTAGACTCATGTCTCTGTGAAATTGTATATCATGACCGTGATTAGAAAAGAAAACAATGCCTTCCCAAAACACGTCAAGAGATAAAAAAGTAATAACTAGAAAAATCCGATGACGTGAATTCGGCAGAATGACTCACCAATAAATTAGATTGGTGTAATTTTCATTTTTTTAAAGCAACAGCTTGTTTGAAAAAGTGATACTTATGGTCCAGCTGTTTTTGGGGTGAAGATAAAAATTATAAATCACTAGTTGATGCTTCAAAAGTAATTTTTTATTGATGAAAAATTTGAACGTTACACGAATAATTTTTTTAAAATGGAATTGAATAATATAATTTAGTTTTCGTGTTAATATGAATTATTCTAGCACATTGCAGAATTATTGGAAATGTTTTAATTATTTGAAAGAAAATTCAGCATATTTTCGTGGTCCGCGTTTGTATAGTTCAGGTTGCTCCTTAGTGCCATAAAACGTCATCACGACATCTCCTAATGTTCCTTCCAGTCTTCCACTCTGAAAAAAAAACACATGTATAATTTATTGAAATGTGAAGTAGAAGAATTCAAATTAATCAATAGCAAAACTGAACAATTTTTTTTTTGCAGAAGAGATATAAAGGGATATTATTTTTAGAGGGAAAGCTGCCAATGTTTAATTAATAAGAATATGCAGTAGGTATGTACTTCTCCCCAAAGAAATTCATCATTACCGTATCTATTAGTTCTATGAGCCATTCTCCTTCTGGCTGCTCTCCCCAGTTGTGAACTGATAAAAATGAAAAGTTTTTTATTTCGATGTCGCTGCGATCTTGTTTTCTTGGAGGTAGCAATTGCGTCACGGTTTCTTGATCAAAACAAAAAAACAAATGAAATGATGAATATTTTCTAGGTCAGTTTTATAATTAGGCATGCAAATTTCATTACTTCCGGGAGAAGTGAGCATTATTTGAAGGAATCCTCGAGCTGGATGCTGTATTGAAACTGTAACTTCTACAAATTCAAGGAATTTTATTTCTTGTGGTGTATCTCGGCAACCATTCACAACGAATCTAATTCCAGTGGATTGCATTCCACTTATGGTTTTTTCATCGTCTCTATTTGAAGTTGAAAGATTAGTGTTGAAAAATGGAATGAAGTGTCAACGTGTTTGTTTTCAGTGTATCGAGCGATGTACTCGTAGTAATGAAGGGGAGAGTTATAGGGCAAGTGCTTTTCCATGAGATCAAATTGAAAATGAGTGGCTACATTTCTTGAAGTACAAAGGTACCTATACGTAAGTAATCTTTTGAAGTAGCCATAGCTTGGTAATTGAACCAAGAGAAGAATGAAGTATGTAGGTATCTATCCTCCGGGAAGTCGATTCTAATGTGGTGGATAAACGTGTTTAATAGGTAAAGAATACCTAAGCCACAACTTGATTTTTAGTTTTTCTAATTAATTTTCTCACCTTCTAGAAAAAATTTAAAATTCTAGAGAAATCGAAAATTAAGCTGGAGGCTCTAAAATGTCCAGAAATGGGGAAATTTACTTCGGAGTAGTTTATACTCGTATTAGTTTCAGGGCTAATTTCTATCATTTTTACTAAATGAATAATATACGTTTCTAAAAACTTGGAATCATCAAAAATTCTTCAGAAATCGAGAAATCAATCTTGGCTGCAGAAATTTTGGTTATGAGGGTTCCAGGCCTCCCTCTTTCCAAAAATGGCATCCAATCAGAGGCGGAAACCTTGAGAGGTTCGCTTGATACTTCATTTCTCAGTTCCACTTCCAATCCGTTCCCACTTCCCATTACTTTCCAGACTACCATTGTATCTATCTAATCTATCTATCTATTTATCAATTCATCTACTTCTACATACACAATAATAGCGCTTAGTTCATGCGTGGTCGTGAGTTTAAATTATCTAGCAACATCGAAAAAAATTTGGTTTGAGCATAACTCGTATCCTTCAATACTAGGATTGGGTAAACAAGCATTCATACATGAACTCAAGATTGGTTCCTTACATTATTCATAAAAAAGACTTACCTCAAAGTGTGTTCTTCAACACACATATTCAGCGCAGGAGTTGTACCAGGAAAATTTTTACCCAATAATATAAGCTCATATGCGTTTATTAAGCCAAATCCGAAATCAAAATTCACATGAAATCCGGCTGCGTTTTTAACCCATCCACGATTCTTTGCTAAAGGAGCAATTTCGCTTGTCCATGCAATTGCGTATTTCACATCTCGCCATGTCAAATTGGGACTACAAATTTGATTTCGCTGTCAATTAATGTTCAATCAATGATCGATATTGATAACTTAAGGATTTACTTGGCTTCTAGTAAGAGTGCTATAATTGCAGCTACCACCGGGCATCCTGCAGAAGTACCATTGAAATTATCATCACATGCATCATCTGATCCCATGTCAGGCACGATCTATAGAAATAATAGTACAATTTCAAAATCGAATTTTTCTGAAGTGAGCAATTTAACCTATAGGGCTACATAATGCAGTTTAAGTATTTACATGAGCGTAAGGGTTTCCATTTCCTGAATGAGATACAACCATTACAGATGCGCATCCTTCTGCATAATCACTAGCAGATCCATTATGCTTAGCACCACCTACCACTATCTTATGGATCATTTGAAGCGAACCATCTGAACTACATGTTTCACCTTCTCTTTTACCATTTCCAGATGGAAAGACGTATATTATTCCTTTACCACCTCGACCCTGTAGTACATAAAAATAGTGAACATCTTTTTGAAAATATCATTGATTTTTTAACCATCTTGTTTTAAAGACTCACGTTTTGAATTCCATAGTCTAAAGCAGTTGTAGGTTCTGGCCTTTGCCAAATGAAAGCTTTGCTTTCAAACTCGCCCATCGACATAGAGACAATATGAACTTCTTCAGCTTCATAGGTGAGTGCTTCGGCCACGTCGGGTACATCATACGAATGGCCAACAACATATTTCTGGCCTGTAATGGATATTTAATCGACAATCAACAAAAAACTTTCTGAACACAATGTGAAGAATCAACTCTCTAAATTTGAAACAGTGAAATTTCACTGTACTGATCAATTCAGTAAATTTTTTACTGTTTTGCAGTAAAAAACTACTGCTTTTAAGAAGCCAAAATGTCGTGACTGCTAAGCAGTGAAATTTCACTGTTTCAAATTTAGAGAGAACATGATGAGATACGACTTTTTTTAAAACAGTAATTCGACATCTGTGCCAAGTAACTACTTGGAGTGTAGATAACTTTTGAGGATTTTCTTATACATCAATTCAGATTAGTTACCTCCGATGGTAGCTTTTGGTGCGATTCCTACTCCACAAACACCGTTATTCGCTTCCATTGCGATAATTCCCGCACACTTGGTTCCATGATCCTCTTTAAAATTTTCAGGTGTTGGATTGTTGGTCTTAGGCTTAGTAGTGTAGTTTTTACTATATTTCAAACTCTTGAGTTGACAATAAACAGAGTTAAAATTCAATTAGAACTTATCATATCAAACTTATGCTTTTATGTAGATGACTTGGATCTTTGACCGAATACCACTTACTATTCGGTTCCTCAATTCTTTGTGGTCAATGAACACGCCATTATCAATTACCAACACAACTATACCGTTTCCTGTAACTTTAAATTCGTCCCAAGCTTGCACAATTTTCATATCGTAGTTTGATGATCTTTCACTTCCTTCTAAATCTGAACAGCTTCGCTAAAAAGTGACAATATACCTATACGTGGCTGAAAATAATTTCTTAAAATGATTTTTAGTTGGTCCAAATTTCATACCAAGTACCACTGCATATGGTACAATGGATCTGAATAAAAGTGCGGTCTGTTTGTAATGTAGTGATCATTTTTCGGTCCAGCGCAATAATATCTGTCAGTATATTCAAATGGAGCAACTTTTTCCCTTCTGGATGGTGTCGCGTATGTTATCTATGGAAAATAATATGCAAAGAATTACAACTTTCATCATTATTATTATTTTTTCAAGTTTCAGAATTTGAGGAAATAAAAAAGTCATAGATTTGCCTCTTCCGTATATTTAGACAATCGTATTGAAATGTGCTCTTCTGTTTCTTCAGAAGGTTTCAAATCATACATGTGGAATAATTTCAATCTTGGTATCTAGAACAAATACTTAAATATTTCAGTACGAGTTCATTTTATGTATTTCATTTGTTCATGGAAAATTTCCAACTCACTTCGTACATATTTTGGAACCCTTCGGCGTCGGCGATTTTTTTCGCTACTTCGAAACCGGCTGGAATATGTAATATCCATGCTCCGGGAATAATTTTGGAGTATTCTGTGTCACCATCCTCACCCTCCATAAAATAAGAGAGTGATACTGTGATAAAAATTGAAAAAATGACGAATACAACGTAGCACTTCATTCTGAAAATTTTTTAACTAAAGTTTTTGCTAGAAAATATCAGGTATTTATGTAGAGAAAAAAATGTCGAGCGTTCGTACATGGTGGTTCTGCTTGTGCAGTAGTCGATTGATAATTAAGTCATTTATAATAGTGTATACAGCAACATATGTCAGTTTGAAATATCGATTGTCGTAAAGAAACTCGTGTAAATTACAAAAGAATGTGAAAATGCAATCAAATTTTCAAATGCATTGGTAGAGCGGGCAAATAGCGGTTTTAAAAAGGAAAAAATTGGCACATCAATTTTTTCTTCGGGAATGTGTTCGGATGGACCCTCTGAACCACCAAAAAAAAGCCGACTCTCCTATCCCTGGAGGAAAATTTTTTAGGGGGCTGAAACCGGTTCCGATTCGCGTTTTTTGCGTTTTACTCCGTAAATATTGGGTTTTTGAGAAAAACTACCATGACGAAAAAGGTTTCCCTTTAAATTATCGACAATTTGATGCTATGCTCGATACCCATTGCTCAAGGGGGGTGTCCAAAAAAAGGGGTGGAAAGAGTAGGTGTTTCAAAAAAGGTCAGTCCAATAAATTAATCAAAATTACCACTTAAAATCATTCGTTTTGGCTCAAATTTTTTTTACAAAGTCTACTCACACAACTACTAATCAAACTATCATTGGTTTGTCTTCAACCCTCCTCGGGGGTTCGTGAGGGTTGCTTGATTTTTTAAGTAACACACTACTGAATCATATATTTGAAAAACAAATCTGGACGTGCGATATATCGAATAGTATGTTTTCGAGGTCGCTGAATACGAATATGAACTCATTTTTTGCATACAACCCCTCAAAGCCCCTCTGTGCCCCAAAATGGGGGTCAAAATTGTGAAAAATCGTGAAAAGTCGAGTGATATATCGAATGGTACGTTTTCGAGGTCGCCGAGTGCGAATATGAACTTATTTTTTGGGTCCCACTTCCCAATGTCCCTCTGTGCCCCAAAATGAGGGTGAAAATGTTGAAAAAACGTGAAAAGTCGAGTGATATATCGAATTGCATGTTTTAAAAGTCGCTGAGCACGAATATGGCCTTATTTTTTGGGCCCAACCCCGCACAGCTCCCAACTGCCCCAAAAAAGGCCAAAATTTTGAAAAAATGTGAAAAGTCGAGTGACATATTGAATGGTATGTTTTCGAAATCGCTGAGTACGAATATGAACTTTTTTTTTTGCCTACAGCCCCTCAAAGCCCCTCTGTGCCTCAAAATGAGGGTCAAAATTTTGATAACTCGTGAAAAGTCGACTGATATATCGATTTGTATGTTTTCGAGACACTGAACTGGAATATGCACTTTTTTCCTGCTCTACTTACGATCCCTCAAAATCCCCTTACGCCCCCTAAATAGGATAAAATTTCGAAAAGCCACTAAAAAACGTGTAATACGTCGAATAGTATGTTTTCAAGATCGCTGAATACGACTACAGACTCATTTTTATTATTTCACTCATTTTACTATTCAAACGTCCTATACAAACGCCACAAAATTATCCTCAATGTCTTTAGTAGGTAAGATGTGAATCTTCTTGTCTATCTCAGTGTTTTCATTTCGATTGTTTTCCTGTAAAGTTTTCGATTTCATTTTTTACAGTAGACTCCCAATTATCCGACTTTCAGGTTATCCGGTACGAATTTATCCGACTTACTTTTCGCATTATCCGACCCACCAAGGTCGGATAATCCAAAAAACATCTAATTTTTGATTTTGGAGTGTGAATAATAATGCAAGGATTCAGCATTTTGTATTCTAAACGGTGTTATTTTCCTTGAAATCGATCCAACTTATCTCCAAAAATTATAATTTGAGTCAGTATTTCATTGTCTTTAATGTACAAAAGTATACGTTATTTTTGTTTATTAGTTATTTTTTCGATTCTTTGTTCCTGTTTTGAGCCAAAACTTGATTTTCTGAATGAAAGCTTGTCGTCTCAAGCTTATGCACTTAATTTTTACGCTTAAAACATCAATTTTGGATTATCCGACTTTTTTGATATCCGACCCACCTTACACCCCCGATTAGGTCGGATAATCGGGAGTCTAATGTATTGGCTACCAATCGAAAACAAAATGAAATCATTTTTTTTTTGATGGAAGAAAACATCGAAAATTAGTAGTTCGTGGTTCATGTTTTTTTTTTAAAAAACATACCATTCGATATATCAGTCGACTTTTCACGAGTTATCAAAATTTTGACCCTCATTTTGAGGCACAGAGGGGCTTTGAGGGGCTGTAGGCAAAAAAAAGTTCATATTCGTACTCAGCGATTTCGAAAACATACCATTCAATATGTCACTCGACTTTTCACATTTTTTCAAAATTTTGGCCTTTTTTGGGGCAGTTGGGAGCTGTGCGGGGTTGGGCCCAAAAAATAAGGCCATATTCGTGCTCAGCGACTTTTAAAACATGCAATTCGATATATCACTCGACTTTTCACGATTTTTCACAATTTTGACCCCCATTTTGGGGCACAGAGGGGCTTTGAGGGGTTGTATGCAAAAAATGAGTTCATATTCGTATTCAGCGACCTCGAAAACATACTATTCGATATATCGCACGTCCAGATTTGTTTTTCAAATATATGATTCAGTAGTGTGTTACTTAAAAAATCAAGCAACCCTCACGAACCTCCGAGGAGGGTTGAAGACAAACCAATGATAGTTTGATTAGTAGTTGTGTGAGTAGACTTTGTAAAAAAAATTTGAGCCAAAACGAATGATTTTAAGTGGTAATTTTGATTAATTTATTGGACTGACCTTTTTTGAAACACCTACTCTTTCCACCCCTTTTTTTGGACACCCCCTTGAGCAATGGGTATCGAGCGTAGCATCAAATTGTCGAGAATTTAAAGGGGAACATTTTTCGTCATGGTAGTTTTTCTCAAAAACCCAATATTTACGGAGTAAAACGCAAAAAACGTGAATCGGAACCGGTTTCAGCCCCCTAAAAAATTTTCCTCCAGGGATAGGAGAGTCGGCTTTTTTTTGGTGGTTCAGAGGGTTCATCCGAACACATTCCCGAAGAAAAAATTGATGTGCCAATTTTTTCCTTTTTGCCGCTGCTTTTTTACGTTATTTTCCCGCTCTATGGGTTTAACGAGTTACGCTTGTTTTTTAGTGTGCGTAGTACATTATCATCACTCTCCGAATATTGAAAAAAAAATTCTCAAGGTGAAACGTTCTCAACAGGTGCGCAGAAATGAAGCTAAATTTTCACAGTGCATAAGGCATAATGAGAGGTTTGGAAAGCGAGCAATTCAAATTACGATTACCTTATACCTACTCAATTAGTTTTTTTCATTTTGAAAAATTAAATAAGTCATTTATTTATGAAGTTTTAATAGATAGGTACGATGTTTTAATATAATAATTCGTCGTAAACTTTTAATTACATATATTTCTTTTAGTTAAATTAAAGCGATCATTTTGTTTCAAATATTTTGAAAACAAATTTCAAACCATTTTTCCAAGTTGTGGAATACTTTGATAGAAATAATACTTGTACAATTTTTCATGTTCAACAAAAATGATATGAAATCTTCACTGGGGTGTGAATGGACGAGGGATTATAGTAAAATTGTTTCCAAATTTCTTACGCTTCCATAGAACCAGCCGAAGAAATCGTTGATATACCTCGGCTCTAACCACTGCTCGTAGTCACCAGGAACTCCTTAAATCGAAGAAGGTACCAGAAGCACACAAAGAAACAAAAATAATTTTATCACAGAAAATCTGTGCGTGAGCGGATTGGAACGGTCGACAGATTATGTGATTTTACAGAAAATTTTTATTGCTGTTATCTTAGTACGTTTTCTCTTCTACGTAGGTAATCAAGGTTCGTTTAAATTTTCTGTTAGGCAGGTGTTATTTATTTTTTGTAAAATTATGGGAACAATTTTCAGTAATTGAGAAGTTATTTGACAACGTGTTTGATAAATTCGAAAAAAAAAATGAAATTCACAACGTAAGGTTGATTACTTTGACCTTGTGATTTCTATCTCATGTATGTGCTGGTTTGTCTCAGTATTACTTGTATAGGTATGTGAAGGAGAGAAATGATTCCCTATCGAAATTTTTGTCATTATTGGCGAAATTGATTTATTAGTGACAATCCTGAAATTTGACGATAGGTAAGTTTGTAAAATAGGAAATAATCTAACAGCAAAAGATTTAGTATTCAGTTTTAATTTTTTTGAAATTGAAACTAAACGTGTTGAGTAGTTCCATTGCAAAGAATAGAAAATACTGATTGAGTAAAAGATATCTCAACTACCAGTGAAAACTTTGGGTCGTGACTTAAAAGCCATCTAGAAGCACACAACGCATAAAATATCAAAAGCTGAATTTTCTTTTTAGAATTTTAGAAGATTATTAAAAACTCAAAGTCTAATGAAAAATATCAAGATCATAGTCAAGTCGTTAGGCTGTAAGACTCCAGGGCATTTGAAACGGGAATTCATTTTTTTCTGCGACTATTTGATTGATTCGAGCATGGTTTTTGACTTCTCTGGATCCATACGTCTTTCAGCGACAAGTTCAATTAAAACATATTTTGTCGCTTCCATATTATGTACTTGAAAGTTGAAATCTGAAATTTCGTTTGGATCTAAATTTTGACGCTTTAGATTCACTAATGGCAATTTCGAGTCGTTCTTCAGACAATTTTCTTCAAAATTAGCTGTGTACAGTAAAATCTTGAATTTCAACAGGTTGCTACTGTTTTGATAAATTATGCTCAAAATGATTTAAAAGGTCCATGAGTAAGGTAAAAATATTCCTCGATGAGTTTAATCGTGTCATAATTAAATGTATTTAGGTATTGTGTTGTCAAAGCTAAACAAGTACAAATTCATGGTTCGGTAGGTACATTGTTTGAAATCCAAAATTTTTCTTCATGTGTGATCAATTATTAATCTGCAATATTAAGATACCATCGATAATATATGTATACTTAGGTAGGTATGTTTTCAGGTAATACGCAGAATCGTACAGAGTAACCTAGATACCTTTTGTTAGTTTTACTCCGAGGGAATTTTGTAAAAATATAAAATCCTCCATTTTCCTTCTTTCTTCTCCTCTAGTGTACCTCTGAACAAAACACAAATCATAATCAATTGATATTACGAAAGAAGTTTGGTGAAGACAGGAGCGAAAAAATCTTGATTTTTTCGAAAATGACACCTCTTTGAGGGTCCATTTCTCTCCTTCCGGGACACCTTCGGAACTAAAAATTTTTCTGAGTAACTTTCATTCTTTCAACTCAAAATAAAAGTCTGCTGAATTTGGTCAAAATCCACCAAATTGTTTGGTGTTTATTTTTTCACTTTTTGAGGCTAAATGAAAAGCTTTCTGTAATAATTTTGAGTTTTTATTGCCTTTTTTGGAAAGAAATTTCAGCTCGAACCTTTTGCGCTATGGCATCGATATGCCCATTTTTTCACATTTTTTCGTTTTGAATCCAAACATTTTCATTGTTTACATAAATTATTTCGACATATGTAATTCTTCTGCTCTTTACAGGCATACACTCCCTTCAATTTCAGTTTATCGAAACAATGTCATTGATGGCAGGTTTTCAAAACAAGACTGTTCATTTATTCCATAAAATTACGTAAGTGAATACTTCCTGATAAGGAATTCGTTTTCTAAATTTTCTTATTGCCAAAAATTATTTGAAGTGTGTTAGGTAGAGGTAGGTAAGGTACCTATGTCTTTGTTGCCCAATTTTTTCGAAGTCTCTAGTTTTCAAAAAACCCAAAATACATTTTCGTTGATATAGATATGTAGGTAGCAGGTATTAGGTAAGTAATGAAAAAGTCCTCTGAAAAGCAAACAAATAAACATCATATACTTAAGTACATGTAAATGTTGAAGTTACCTTTCCCGTTGCCGTGGAATCTGTTCTTAAGAGATATCTTTTAAACTCTCTCAGCATATCTATGACAAAATCTGTATCTTTTGTTATCTGCGAAACATATACGTTAATCGTAACGTTGATGGAGTTATCAAATATTTTCCAGTAGGTAGGTACTAATTAAATGTCTAAGGTACTGATGTTAGGATTTATTTTTTGCTAGTTTTGCAAATGTTTTGATTGGTTAAATACAATAATTGTTAGTTACCTTCGAGAGTATCCCATTCTCCAGAGTATCGAAATCCCTTCGGTAATTATCCTGTAATGAAATGAAAATGAACTGTAAAAATATTTGAGTAACTACTTAAATGATTGGTACTTATTGACATGGAAAATGACGTACAATTGTTGCTTTAGTTGTTTGCTTTAAATTTTCCGTATGCATTGCTGAAACAGGATCTTGATATGCTGCGTTCGAGATGTTATACGCGTAGTCCTATTTGATTGCACGTAAAATAATGAGAATTATTTATGAATACAAATGTATTTTTTAAAAAAAGAATGCTGGAAACATGTTTTTTTAAAATGTAGGTAGATATGTTTAGTTTTTGTACCTGCAGCGCGAAATGAGTTATCAACGTTTCAGTTTTATCAACTAACGGTAGATCTGCCAAAACATCATCATCGCTATTTTGCTGCTGTAATAAAAATTTGTTCGGTTAATTCAACGTGTTTTTTTTTTTTTTCATTAGGTATTTAGTTTATGAAATGAAAATTTTTGAATTTCTTACGGTCGTAACCGTATCATATCCTGGGTAATAATAACGGCTCGATTTGGTGATGGTCCGAGACCACGGCCACACTCTCCTCTCTTCCTAAAATACAATGATGATTAAGTATCATTAGCGGAGTTGAAAATATTATGCATTGGTATTATTTTACGTGAGACATGATAGATAAGCATATTTTAATGAAATTTAGAGGATGCGTAGTTTTCAACCTGAATTGTGGGATTTGGAGGGGGTGAAATTTTCTGGTAAGATTCGTTGGAAGGATATTCAAGTTCCTGAAAATAATGCGTATTATTTTGATGCATTACAAAATAGGAATGTAAACCTTTGCCAATAAATAGGTCATTGATTTTTTTTTTAAACATCTACTGCTCACTTTTCCAAATAAATCAAACACTCTTTTGGTAACAGGAGGTGCATTATCCTGAAATGGATTACATTTTGCGTTTATTAGTATAGGTCATTTGGTGATTATTTCGAAATTTTTTATCCTACTTCTTTTATTTTCTTGAAAACGGGATCGTAATTTGGATCTTGTTTCTGAAAAAAAGCGTCACAATGGTATGTAACATTTCATGAAGTAAATGCTAACATTTTTTTGTAGAGTTTGAATGAATAGTGTTAGATGTGCTTACAATGTTTTCACGAAGTCCATCAAACTTCGATTTTACTTTTGGATCAATAGAATCAGATAAATACTGTTGATGAAATACATACAATATTAGATAAGTATGCGTAGAAAGATATGAATATTACCTACTCAAATTTTCACTTACAAATTATTCAGTAAAAATGGTTTGTTGGGTGATCGTTTGGCACCTTTTTTTGAAAGTTTAATGGGGGTGTTTGCATTTTAAAACATTAATGAATCATATGCTCCCTACATGAGGTTTAACTTTCACAATTCCTCAGTTGGCTTTAGATTTTGATTAAGAATATTCCATAAAATCGACGAAATCAGTATGGGAACTCAGTTTCCATCCTTAAATGAAAATGGTCGTAGCATAGTTGGTTTTGTACTCAATAAAACCACCGTTTTCAAATTTTGCTCCCATGATCCATATTTTAGAGGTTTAAAAATCGTTCGATTTCACTTAGGTACTTACTTTTTCTATGTTTCGAAGAAAACTTTACGAAACACTCTCGAAAAAACATTTTTTTCATCTCCATACAATAGTAAAACATGAAATTATAGTCAAAAAATTTCTATGCCTACTGTACCTACCCATTTATCTATGAACTCGACTATTTTCCATCTCGATGGTTGGTCCAAATTCGGATTTTTCATTTTCATTTCTATATCTCTCAGAATAGGATCGAAATCAGTTTTCCAGATGGACAGATCGATCTATTAAAAAAAAAATGACACCCACAAATGTAGGTAGAGGTACTAGGTATTAGGTAAGTCTATGTAAATACTACATAAATGGTAAATAAAATAAGTGTTTTATGCAACAAACATTGAATACGTCTGGGGGCGTTGTATTGTCGACGGATGGTATGCTTGGGGCTTGAGGAGGATTTGATTCGTTATCATGTTTCTCTTCTTTTCCATCCTGTTTTTTTTTCATCACAAGCAAAAGTGTATCAAAATAAATTCATTTCACATTGTGAAGTTTTAAATTATAAAATTAATGGCTATGTATTACTTTGACGTTTTCACTCGATGATATTTGAGGGTCAATTTCTTCTTTCTTCGGCAATTTTACGATTTCATCTGGTTCTCTCGGTTGCTAGGGATCGTGCAGAAATCAACTTTTAGTTATTGTTTTACCTATACACGGATAGATTAGAAATTGTGTAAACCGAACGTGGAAACTTACATTTTTCAGTAATTTCTTGATTTCGTGAAAACGTGGATCTTTTTTCTGTAAATATTGTAGGAATTTTAATCACTAGAGAAGTGGTTTAAAAAATATCTAACATTTCTCCGCATGCTTCATGTAATGAATGTTACTGTACATATGTATGTACTTGCTTAATGAGTTGTTGCAATGAGAAGGAGAAATTTCGTAAACTTTTAACCAAAAAAAGAATTTTGCAGGTTTTCTCAGATATTCAATAAATTTTAAGAATATTTGACTTATTCTTTTAAAATTGAAAACGTTCTACGCTCCTCTCCTATCAAAGTTCCATATAGCTTGTGTTTGAATATTTGGACCAGCACGTAATGTAATTTATATGTAGGTGTAGTTTACATTATTATGTATGTACCTACCTACTACCCAATGATTGTTTCAAACGCTTACCGATTCAAAGCCTTCGAGGAGTTTCTTAAATTTAGGTTTTTCTCCCTGTTGGAAATAAACACAAAAATCTGATCAGTATGATTCGAAAAAAAGTTAAGCATGTTACATTTTGGGTAACGCAGCTCATGTGTCTTATTTGGATGAGTATTCGGACTCACAATCAGTATAATCAAGTTGATGATTTTCTCTTTATCTTCTTTGTCTTTTTTGTCATCATCCTTCCCATCATTTTCTATTTCTTTAAGCTTTATCAAAATAGAACTTTATTTAGTTAAGCTTATTTAAAACAACACTCATGTTGATATATCGTATTTGCCTGTAGGTAGGTACCTACCATCTTGTATAATTTGAGTATGATGTACCATCTGTATTCATCGTCCAAATCATCTCTGTCTATTTTTTTCTTAATTATATCCATGGTTTCATCTTTAGTTTTTCCATCAAGAATACGATCAGCCTAAATAGAAATGCAATGTACATATAAACCTTCAACTTTTCTTTTTAAAATTTCGAGGTAGGGAAATTTTGGGCTCACCTTCATCTCATCATCATCGTCAATGCAGCAAATATAAATATTTTTCTTTGATTTCGTGTCCTGAAATGAAAATTATTTACCAAGTGAACATGATAATTGTTTACGATTTTCATTTGTTTTTTGAATACCTACTCTTGTTTTCCAGACGTATGTTTTAACTTTACTTTTAGTCTTGCCAGTATTTTCTTTGCCACTATTATCTGTTACATCAGAATCAGAATCAGAGTCACTATCGTCATCATCGTCATCATCTTCATTGTTGATAATGAAACAGTCACGAGAAGGATGCTCTTCTATTTTCTCATCAGGGAGATTTTTTATGATGGTGATATATTTTTCATTTAATTTTGGTTTCTTTTAATTGAGAAAAACATTTCTTAGTCAGTTTTAATCATTAGAAAGTGATATCAATGAAACAAATGAGCGATTACTTTTTTGAATAATTCCCATATTTCATCAAAATCTTCATCTTTTTTCTGAAACAGAAATGTGCAAGAGTTAAGTACATTTGTAAAAATTATCAGATAATTTTTATTTTATGTACTTAGATGATTTTTTTTTTTTTTTGAATTTTCAAAAATAAAGATTATATTTACTGATTTGAAAATTTTAAATAGCTGATCGAATCGTTCATCGTCACCCTGTAAAGTAAAAGATTTTTTGCAGAAAATTCGTGTAGGTAATTTGTTATTATGTATACGTATTGTTGAAAATGAAGCAAATAGGTATCTACTGAGTAAGTGATTACTTACGATTTCAAAAATCAAGTTGATCAATTTCAACATAGTTTTGTCATTTTTGTGGTATAATTTATCAAACTGAAAAAAATTGAGTGCATGTCAACCTTAGACTCTAAAATGTCAACAGGTATCTTTGTAATAATACCGTTTTGTCAATCAGAAGAAAATATTTTGAAGTATAAATACCAAATCGTGTAATTTCAAGATGATATAGAACTTTTCTTCAGTGCCTAATGACTTCTCGCTTAAATAATTTTTAATTTTTAACATAATGTCATTTGTCGTGTTACCACCCAGCAACTCGTTCGCCTTGAAAATGATTAATCAATTTCTTGTTAAAAAGAATAGCCGAACCTACTTTTAGATAGAGCTAATGTTTATTTTACCTACCTTTTTCTTGTTGTCGTCATTAATTATGATATAATATAGATTTTTGCCCGAATTGCTTTTCTAAATGAAAAACAATGATTTTGTGAACACGATGATCTCAAATTTATAAAAACAATACGAAAAGAACTTGAATAGTTGTACAAACTTTTCCTCCAGGTAGACCAGCGACTGCCCCTAATACGTTTTGGTTGAGTGATCCGTTAGAAGAATAGAATGGAAATAGCATATTGAAAAGGCCTCCTCCTTGAACATTATTTCCCTGTACCGGAAAAAGACAGTCAAATTAACAACTTTGAAACGGTCTTGAATTAGGTACATACAGGTAATTAGGTAAACCTACCAATTGTGCGTTTCCCAAAATATTATTTCCTCCTAAGTGTAATCCGCCAGATAAGATTTTTTGAAGCTGGAAATTGTTGGTACAAAATTAAACTATTATTGAATTTTAACGAGTTAGTTTACTTTGCATGAAGATTTGCAAACCCAGCCAAAAAGTGCATAATAGAAAGAGAGCAATATGTTGTCGGTTTCGTTTGCCTAAAAATGTTTAAAAAAAAGAATTGAGAAGAACATTGTAAAGTACCTAACTTATCATCTATTTAAATAATATATTTGAGTTTGCAACAACATACGTTTCTTGTTCTTCGTGTTGACCCCAATGTGCCAATATCGAAAATATGCCATGTTTTATTGATGAGAACCTGGAATTTTCATAATAAATAGGCATTTGAGTTAGGTATGTATGTAGGTAACTAAGTGCACTATAATGAATGACGATTATGAGTTTAATGAATTAGTATTAAGTTGAAATTATTACTTTAGCTAGGTTGGTAGATGTATCTTTCATTGTTGTTTTCAAATCCTGTGATAAAATTTTATATTTAATCGCAAACATTGTAAAATGTTTCATTGCAAATAAGTGAACTTGAATTCAGTTCCAAATTATTACATTCTCATACCATTAATAATCCCATGCTGTTTTTCTTTTCCTCTTCGTTTGTTTCATTCGTCTGTAAATATTATTATTTGAAGGACATGGTTTCAAAATAAAACGGAAATAAAAATAAAATTGTATGTAATCGATTGTCTATTCCTATCAGGTACCTAATTCATGATTGTACGAAGTCAACTACTTCGTATTTTCCGTATATTATTCACTCACCTCCTGCTTCAAATGTTCCAGAAGGGTTTCAATTGGTTCGGGTTTTTCATTTGGCCCTACTTCATTGATAGGTATAACTCTGACGCTGCCATTCTCTTCTAATTTTGGCTGGTTTGGATTCTACATGGTTTTTAAAAAAAAATGAAAATTTTTATTGCATAGAAATAGTTAATTTTATGTCATGAGTGAATGCTAGATACGTTTTAATGGGGCCTAGAGAGATGATTTATTTTTAAAATGGGCTTTTAGTTTTGAACCAGTCCTCAATAAATCTTTAAAAACCATTTGCAAATAATTTTTTGGACCATTGTTTGTTAGGAATTAAAAATCGGACATTTTCGGTTTTTTTTTGGATTTTTTTGTCTGGAACTGGAATTGTTTTGGTCAGAGGCGTCTCTTCTCTTTTTAATACTTCTTAACAGTCGGTAGGATATTCAAGTACAACGGGAAAAATCGTATTTTCCAATTAACTACAGTTAATTAACTTCTGGTTTCAATCATAAAGTTTCAACATACAAATATTTTATGATTTTCGAAGCACTCTGTGTGTGGTTCTCGCGTGTTTTAAATGGTACGACTTACCTCGTCTTCCCATTGTTTAAGAAACTTTACTTCAGGTACAGGTGCATCTTTTGTTTTTGCCTTATCAGTGGGTTCGAATTTAGTAGAGTCATCTTTTGCAATGCCAATTTCTTCTATTGGTTTATTCGTACTCTAAAACCCAATGTTATTATTTGTCAGATGCACAACACACAAAAATAAAAGTTAAAATTCATAAATCAATATACTGATTCATTAGTATGCTGAAAATGCGAATCTGAATTGTGATTTTCTCCATTATTGTCCGCATTGCTCTAAAAATCAATCGCATGTAATTTACGAAGACTATTCATCTATTCGGCCGAGTAAAATAAATAGATTACAAACATTTATCAGCATCTACACTTACACTTCCATAATATAACCAGCCGAAGATATCGGTGATATCCCTCGGCTGTAACCACTGCTCGTTGTCTTCAGGAGCGCCTTCTATCAAAGAAGATACCAAAAACACAAAAAGAAAAAATAATAATTTCATTGCGGAAAATCTGTACCTACGTTAGAGGATTGGGAACGATTGGCAAATCGTGTAATTTTACAGCTAAAACATGTGCTGTTATCTACGTTCTCTGCTGTAATCAAGGTTCGTGTTAATTTTTTGTTTGGCAGGTGGTTTTTCTGAAAAATTATGGGAACAATTGTTCAGCAATTGAAAGGTTTTGACGACATGTTTGAAAAATTTGAAAAAATGAGAATGAAATTCACAATGTAAGGTTAATTATTTTGACCTTGTGATTTCCATTTTGTGTGAGTATGTGCTGGATTGCCTTAATAACACGAGTACCTACTCATAATGACGTAAATGTTGCAATAGGAACACATGTAAGGAGGGGTAAAATAATTATCAAAATTTTTGTCAAATTATCGCATTGGCAATATTTATTAGTGCCAATTCTGAAATTTAATAAAGGGTAGGTAGGCAAGTTTTAAAAATGTGCAACAAATTAGCAAAAGGTTTAGTAGTATACCTACTTATTTATTGTCTGATTAAGAAAGTTGAAGTCAAGTATTGAAATTATCTCCCCTTTATTCTTAATTTTGTATTTTGCCTCCAAGTGGATTTACATCTTCAACCTTTTTTTTTTCAAAAATTCTTTCCGCTCATTTATTCCAACCCAAACGTAGAGATATCATTTTTTCGCGAGCATCCCATAAAGTGTAGAAAATGTTTATACAATTTGACATCTATCAACACTACAAATGCATTTCACACTTATAGACAGGTGTGAAATATTGCCCTTGATGATACGTAATGTAACAGTGTAACATGAGTCCTTATTACTCTGTGCAAAAGTCATTACGATGTGAAGGAAAGAGATAAGCCTGCGAGTACGAGACAGGATTCAAAATTTATGGTATGTTGTACCCTTGGGGGGGGGAGAGAATGAAATTATCATGGATATTCAGTCTTCGATTTTAATGTTTGAGAAAGTGGGAAGAAAAACAAAGCATGGCTCATTCTAAAACTTAATATGAAATTTCTGACTTGGAATTTTCCTATTTGATTTTCCTTAAATACTAAAAGCTATGTTTTCACTTGCTTCGTGATTTCAATTTTTTATAAATAAATCCAGATTATGTGCATATTTTTCTGAAAAGATACCTTTCTTCAAATAATGAGACAGTTTTATTGAAATATTCATTTGATGAAGTTACAGGTATTTTAAAGTTATGAAATAATATCATGATCACGTCCTTTCTTCGACATCTTCGTATTCATCATCTACAACTTCTAATGGATCATCAATAGTTTGTGGTGGATTGAAGTTGGGATACGACCTGGGAGTCTTATAATGCTTCGGCATATTTTTTGTTCCATAAATAATGAGTGTTAAATCTAAAACTTTTCCTTCCGCACTACTGTGGCCTGTCTGAAAGAAATATGTAATTTTTGACATTTTTTTCCATCAAGGTGAACCCGAATAAAATAAATAAATAAAATAAATACGTTACTGGATTATAGACGTTTATGTGCCATTGGCCCGCGGGACTCTCGCCCCAAAAATGAACCGTATCAATAGTCCAGTCGAGCAAGCCATCTGGATTTGCGTCTAATTTTCGAGGCTCTATTAAATGCGATAATGTACCTGCAAATGAAATGAATTTTAGTTTTCATTGTAGAGGGGTTTCCAAGTTCATATTTCATTTGCTAAAATGTCAACCTTGTGGGGATATGAGATCTATTTTAAGATCTCCTCGTCTCGGGTATTCAATATTGACCGATAACTCTACGTTTTCTATGTACTTGATTTCCATTGGTAATCCTTCGCAACCTCTAGTTCTCACTGATACGTTGATTATTGATGAACGAGAAAATTTCTGATTGGCATTGTTCCTGAAAGTAATGTATTCTCAGTATTGTACTTATCATTCAGCAGAAATTGATAGAAATTTCGAGTCGTTATTGGTTTTGAAAAATATTGTTCTCAACTCTACGCAAAATTGTTACGATTACGATTAATTCGAATTTTTGTTGTGAGTGCTGAGTCTCATAACTTTTATTACCACTCATCTTTTTTTGGAACTTAAGTATCAAAAGCTAGAAAACCTCGTCCAAAAATCCGCTGAAGTCCCTAAAATTTTGAAACCACGTCAATTGAAGAGATAACCCGATTAAAATTTCAATATTTTTTCAAAAACCAATTTGGTATATTTTTAAATTTTGAAATCTATATTTGGCACTTACAATTTTTTTTAATGGCATGCGCGCACTTTTGGGTTTTCTCACCCAAAAGTAATCTCACGAAGGGAATCCTCCCTCCTACTAAGTACAGTAAATCAAAAAATCCCATACTTGAATCGGATCGGTATTACACAACCTGACATTGGAGGAACGCTTTCAAATTTTTGTGCCATTTTGACTATCTCTCCTGCGTTAGCTAATCCGAATCCAAATGTGTGATTCAACCATAATCCAGCAGCATTCCTTCTCCATCCAGGATTATTTTCCAATGGGTATACGTTGCCTGTCCAAATTAAGATATGGTGAAAATCACGCCAGTACAACTTGGGACTGTCGAAATGAAAAAATTCTTATTAAAAAATGTTCGTGAAATTAATACGTAGTGCTTTAATTTATTTACTTTGCCTCTACTGCTAGTGCAAGCACTCCAGAGACTGCTGGTGCAGCTGCAGAAGTGCCTGTGAAAGACTTGGTGCATTTTCCATTAATGTCTGTTGTAACCTGTAATGAAAATGTATTCGATAGGTATCTACTTTTTAAATATTTCATTCCGATAATTTATCATACATATTTTAGATGAAAAGTAGAATCAAATATTTACAAAATTTTCGCTATAAGAAGTAATCATCACGGCGCTACATCTTTCCGAATAATACGTTGCTTTTCCATCATCTCCCATTCCAGCCACGACAATAGTATAAATATTATTAGCCATCGAATCGTATCCACACATGTCTCCATTTTGTCTACCATTACCAGCAGCAAACACATATAAAGTTCCTCTACCCTGACGTCCCTGTAGTACATAGATATGAAAAATGAACAACAAAGCTTATTAGTGAACAAAAATCGGTCAAATTTTGAACCGACCTTCACAATGCCTTCTCTGAAAGCGCTTCTTTGAAAATGTTTCAAATATTCCAATGTTTTTCCATCGTCGTCAGGACCCCAAGAATTATTGCTGATGTGAACGTATTCGACTCTGTGCGATAAAGCTTTACCTTCCTGATCATCGGAACTGTTACCAAAACCATGTAAGCGAACAGCTGCAACATTTTTGTAGAAGGGTATTGCGTTTTGAAATATATTGGTAATAAACCAACTGATGATGGTGTGAATAGTATACATCACCTCCCCATTTGACGTGTGGAGCTATCCCGACTCCACAAATTTCATTATCGCCTTTGGCTGCAATAATTCCAGCACATTCGGTTCCGTGCCTGAAATACGTTCCCAATAAATGTTCGGGATCCGGAGTCGCATTGCCGTCGATTAAATCTTTGCCAAGTTGTGCAACCTGGCAATAAAATATTAAAAATTGAATTGAATAATGTCTTGGTAAAAAGCGTGAAAGTAGGTAGGTATATAAGTAGGTACATAATTATGATTCAGATCTGGATGCTTAGTTTCCACTCCGTCGTCAATCACCATAACGAAGACACCTTTCCCGTAAATACCCATTGATTCCCAAACACTGACAACATTTAGATCTGCAATCGGTTGTTTGGCATTCGGTGCTCTACAGTCGTGCTAAATACCAGTTACAATTAAGCGTATAAATGGTGATCAATTTCAAATTTGAGTCGAGCGATTTCAAATAATTCTCACCATGTAGTACATGTCTTCATACAATCGATCGTTCACTGGTTTTTTTAGAGAACACATTGGATTTTCTATTTGTTTGGGACAAGAGCATCGAACTTTCGAACTTGTGACTGTAATTTGTTGCGTCCAAAGTATCTTGAGGGTTATACATAATTAAAATCGTTAATCGTCCATCTTACAGAATGTTTACCAATATCTACTTGAATCAACGTACTTCTTTGTGCATGTATAGTTTCAAATTCATGATATCAGTTTCATATTTAACTTTCTTTGGATGTTTATTATGTTGAAAAAGAAATAATCCCGGAAAATTTTCAATCTGTGATCATTGTGTTGAAAATTGGAGAAAAAATACGTGATAAAAGAAAACAAATAATGAAGAAACAGAATACATTATAAGATTGAAAATACAGTTGTATGTTTCAGAATGACGTAGATAGATACAATTCTTACCTCTTCCAATATTGTAAAGTTTTCCTTCTCGGCTATAACTTTAGCTATTTCGCTGGTTTTATTTCCTCCAGAAATTTTTACCAACCAAGTATTCGTATAATGTTTGATTCCATATTTAATTACACCATTTCGACAATACGACTCATTGAATAAAACAACAACCGAGAGCAAAATAATTATTTTAAGATGCATTTTACCGCTTTTTGTTTATGGTAGGGATCTTCTCAAAATTTGGATACGATTGGCGCACCATGTGAAGTTGTTATAAAACGTGAGCGATTACGAATGTTGCTTTGAAGTTGAAATTTTTGAAGAGCATTAGTCAATTCTAATAGCAAAAAACAAGTGTTTTGTAATTTTAGAATTTTTAGTTTTCGTTCGCCTACTCTTCAACGAAATGGATACCTTACCTACCTTTTCAACTTGATTAATAATTTCAAGAAAAAAAGTTTTTACTATGTACTTCTTCGAGAATATGAAGCGTGTTTTATTTCATTTATTTTATGGGGTTGATCTTACTTACTGGTTCAAATACATATGAGGGGATACATGTGCTCATCTCTTGGTGTTTTTATAATACGTACTTTTGCGCCTTCAATTTCAAATCTAGGCAAAATATGAACATTATACTTTTTTTCGTAGAGTATTCAAAATTTAACAAGTTGATTTAGTACATACATTTTTAGGCCAGTCGGTATAGCACTTTTTGGAGGCAAACCCGAACAAAATTGCCACAAAAGATTTTTTTGCTTTGAAAGGTCTAGGATGGTGTCCTAAACAAAATATCCGGAGCCGCCCCCGATCCACCCGGTGCGTCCCCCCCTACAGTGGATTTTAGCCCCCCAAAACACGTTTTTTGCCATTTTCTCCCCCGCGTTGCATTTTAGCGACAAATGAGGTTGGATACAAGAATCTACGTCAAATTTCCGATCTAATGATGTATCAACTTTCCTTGTACGTTCAAGGGGGGTGGAACTACAGCCATTCAAAAAAGGGGGGTTTCCTGAAAAATACATAAAGGCTATAGGCGTCTAAGAGGGGTGAAATGGTCTCCGAAAGCGTTCGAGTTGATATTAGCATGGAAGGTGAGTACCATTGAGACACTTCCGCACGAAAAATTTCAGATCAACACCCCCTCCCCTTTTTGAGGAACCCCCCTTTTCTGAAATTTCAATAACACTTTTCTCAGCCCCATTTCAACCGATTTTGAAAATTTTTCAGTATGTTGTGAACATCCTTAGGAGGTACCCTCACAAAAATTTTCAGCCACCTCCCCTCATATTTACCCCTCAAAATGGAGTAAAAATGTGTCGCAAGGGGGTTGGGATAAAATGGGAATTTTGGGGGAAATAACTAAGTACCAATGAATAGGATGTCGTTTTCTTATGATTCGATACCGCTGAGCACGAATATGACGTCAGATTTTTTGCTACACTCATCTAGCCCTCTCCAGAGCGCTTGGCCCCCTCAAATTTGACTATAGTTATAAAGCATAAAATAAGTTTAAAACGCCATTTTGAGGGGTAAATATGAGGGGAGGTGGCTGAAAATTTTTGTGAGGGTACCTCCTAAGGATGTTCACAACATACTGAAAAATTTTCAAAATCGGTTGAAATGGGGCTGAGAAAAGTGTTATTGAAATTTCAGAAAAGGGGGGTTCCTCAAAAAGGGGAGGGGGTGTTGATCTGAAATTTTTCGTGCGGAAGTGTCTCAATGGTACTCACCTTCCATGCTTTTATCAACTCGAACGCTTTCGGAGACCATTTCACCCCTCTTAGACGCCTATAGCCTTTATGTATTTTTCAGGAAACCCCCCCTTTTTTGAATGGCTGTAGTTCCACCCCCCTTGAACGTACGAGGAAAGTTGATACATCATTAGATCGGAAATTTGACGTAGATTCTTGTATCCAACCTCATTTGTCGCTAAAATGCAATGCGGAGGAGAAAATTGCGAAAAACGTGTTTTGGGGGGCTAAAATCCACTGTGGGGGGAACGCACCAGGTGGATCGGGGGCGGCTCCGGATATGTTGTTTAGGACACCATCCTAGACCTTTTAAAGCAAAAAAATCTTTTGTGGGAATTTTGTTCGGGTCCAACCCCTTACCGACTGGACTATTTGTTCGAATTCAAAATTAAAAGCGTTTGAATTTTTGGAAAATTTAGAAATGCAAAATTCAAAGTGCTTCTAAATTTTAAAATGCTCTTGTTCGTTCAATTTTAAAGATGTGTTGAAATTTAAAAGTACTTTTTTTATGCTTCTATTAAAATTCTCTAAATATTATGGCGTAGTCGAATTCAATTTACTATATAGCCCAATATTTAAAAAATTATGCAACTTTGAAAAGTTTACGCTAAATTGCTCTCAACTTTGCTCCTTCGGTTTTAAGGCCAGCAACCCAACTTTCAGATAAGTGTGCAATTCTGCAATTCCAAATTTTTTTTTAAAGTTTGAAATTGAAACGTGTTGAATAATTTTTTTCGACTTTTTATTTTCTATCAAATCAAATGAAAATGTTCCTTCTGCTTGATATTTATGGTTAGAATAATTTTATTTAAATATGTAATTCATTAAATTTGATAAATGTTGAAGATAAGTATACCTTAAATGATAATACGAGTACATCTTAACATTTTAGGAAACGCGCTGTACTAAAATAAGACACAGAAATCAGCGTGATACATACGTCGCACTGGTCCATAAATGCAATATTTTGTGCTTACGGAACATAAATGGAGTCGGTACGATAAAAAACAATACGGAAGAAATACTTTTGAAAAGGAAATCAACCAGGTAACGATTGGTAACTAATAAACTGTCTCGTATTTTTTTTTCTTTTCAAGTTCATTACAACTTTGAAGTGTACGAATTCAAAATTTATGTAGGCTGTTATATGTAAGCTTCGCCTATAGTAACTTTATCAAAAATACGTATAAATATCTTTCAGTATTTTGGTCTGTGCTAAAATACGCTTAATATACATTTATATTAAAAACACTTCTCTTACATTTAGGTATTGGTATGTACAGACTGTATTTTTCTCTTTAAATTCTCAAAACACTAATGTCAAAAATTTTTCAGAATGTGATAGCTCAAAGCTTATGTACATTTTTTTTTCTAACAAATGTTTTTATGAAAAATTTCGTTCGTAAGCAAAATTCGTTTTGAGAATTCAGAACAAACTAACGCACTATTCGTAAAAATTACAGAAAAATTAATCGTAAGTATATAAAATAAAAAAATATCACCTAGATCTACCAAAAAAAAAAAAAAAAAAAAAAATTAAATAAAAATGATAGAAGGTATGTTTAAAAATTTGTTCACAATATTATCTATGGATTCAAGTGTGTGGTCGTTAGAAAAAAAAAATTAAAAATTGACGATATGAATACACGTAAAATATTGTATAAGGTCGCGGTCATATAGCTGTTGTTTTTTTTTTCCTCGAAAAATAAATCGAAATACATTTAAGTACATACAATTCGTTCAGGAATAATTATAATACGTATGATTAAAACTATAGTACCGAGATATTAGAAATAACATGATATTCATGGTTTTTCATACACTTGTACCTCCTTCAGAATATTTTACTCGTGTAGTTTGTGCCAATCAGCAATTTGTCGTCGAGGTGAGTTGCATACCTCGGTCCAGTGATGAGATGCTGATTCACAATCTGATGCAGCTCCCATTTCTAATCTTCCAATTACCTGGAAATTGAAATCATTTGCAATGAGATGATCTATGCTATACAACATTTGTTCTCATTTAAATAAATTTTCATCATCGTACCTCATTTTTGGTCACACGATCCCAATCCAAGAGTAAGAATTCCAAACTGATATTATGAAGACCATCGTTGCCAGATGGTACTTCAAATACGAATGATTCGTTAAATACTGGATTCAGTGTGCGTTTTTTAACGTGTGTTTTCTTCTTGGCGATACGTTGCCCTTTATACATTAAGTAGATCTTCACGTATGGATCTGAAAATACAAAATAACCGGAGTGAAGTAATGCATTTTTAGTGTGCGTAGCACACTATTACTTTCGTTCCGAAAGTTGAAAAATTCTTTGGCTCGAATGTTCTCTTAGAGGAATGGGCCGATTTTTTTGAATCTTTCGTAGGTAGGTGAGGCTTAACTTGAGGGAGGGAATGTCGTAATTATAATTGCAATTACTCAATTAGCTTCTTGAGTAATTGCAATTAATTACGAAAATTTGTACCAAAAAAAGAATAAAAAAGGGAAAAGGGCCATATCAAAAGGGAAAGCCGACAAAAGCGAAGCCGACTTTAAATTTTCAAAATTGAACAATGAGAAAGGTATCAAAAGTGGCGCCGACAGTCAGTTAAATTTCCATGTAACACCGCATGGGGTTGTAAGAACATTTCCCATTGTTTAATTTCCAAAAAATCACCCCTGTGGTGTTACATAAATTTAGAAATTTAACTGACTGTCCGCGCCGCTTTTGATACCTTTCTCATTGTTCAATTTTGAAAATTTAAAGTCAGCTTCGTTTTTGTCGGCTTCCCTTTTGATATGGCGTTTCCCTTTGTGTTCGCTTATCTGCCGGTTTTTATTGAATTGAGCAAACACAACAGGTGGTAAAAATTTAATTTTGAAGAGCATGTTGCGGCTCCACGTGGAGCTAAACTTTAAATTTTCAAAATTGAACAATGAGAAAGGTATCAAAAGGGAAGCCGACATCGGTTTTAAAATGTAACACTGCAGGGGTCCTAAAATATTCTTATCTACAGTGTTATCTTTCCCATTGTTCAATTTTAGAACACCTGCTGGTGTTTCATTTACACACATAGATGCTGAAAGCAGGTGGTTACCCTTTCCGCATCAAAACCTCCAGTCATTTGTGATTTTGCTGTGCTCCCAAGAGGTTCTCTTACTCTCTCAGTACTGCAGTGCTTATGCTTTCCCGATATATCGCGTTGTGCTCCGGAGCTTTCAGAATAGCATAGAGTAACATTCGGAATCGCGTTGTGCTTTTTTTTTGAATTCTCGTTGTGCTTTTTTTTCAAAATCGAGTTGTTTTTTTTTTAAATCAAGTTGTGCTTTTTTTCAAAGTTCGCGTTGCGCTTCTTTTTTAAAATCGCGTTGTGCTTTTTTTTAAAAATCACGTTGTGCTTTTTTTTTAAAATCACGTTGTGCTTTTTTTTAAAAATCACGTTGTGCTTTTTTTCGAAATCTCGTTGTGCTTTTTACTTCCTAAAATTCGCATTGTGTTTTTTTTCGAAGTTCGCGTTGTGCTTTTTTTTTCAAAATCGCGTTGTGCTTCTTTTTCTGAAATTGCGTGGTGCTTTTTTTCAAAAACGCGTTGTGCTTTTTTTCTAAAATTCGCGTTTTTTTATTTCGAAGTTCGCGTTGAGCTTTTTTTTTCAAAATTGCTTTGTGCTTTTTTTAAAATCGCGTTGTGCTTTTTTCCCGAAATTATGTGGTGCATTTTTTCGAAATTGCATTGTGCTTCTTTTTGAAGTTTGCGTTGTGCTTTTTTTTCAAAATCGTGTTGTGCTTTTTTTCCAAAATTCTCGTTGTGCTTTTTTTTCGAAGTTCACGTTGTGCTTTTTTTAAAAAAAAATCGCGTTGATTTTTTTCCCTAAAATTCGCGTTGTTTTTTTTCAAAGTTTGTGTTGTGCTTTTTTTTCAAAGTTCACGTTGTGCTTTTTTTAAAAAAAATTGCGTTGTGCTTTTTTCCCCTAAAATTCGCGTTGTGTTTTTTTTCGAAGTTCGCGTTGTGCTTTTTTTTCAAAGTTCACGTTGCGCTTTTTTTCCGAAATTCGCGTTGTGCTTTTTTTTAAAAAAAATCGCGTTGTGCTTTTAAAAAAAAAAAATCGCGTTGTGCTTTTTTTCTAAAATTCGCGTTGTGCTTTTTTCCCCTAAAATTCGCGCTGCTTTTTTTTTTTGAAGATCGCGTTGTGCGTTTTTTTTTCAAAATCGCGCTGTGCTTTTTTTCCAAAATTCGCTTTGTGCTTTTTTTTCAAAGTTCGCGTTGTGCTTTTTAAAATAAAAATCGCGTTGTTGTTTTTTTTGAAATCGCATTGTGTTTTTTTTCAACGTTCGAGTTGTTTTTTTTTCAACGTTCACATTGTGCTTTTTTTCCAAAATTGTGTTGTACTTTTTTTCCGAAATTGCGTGGTGTTTTTTTTTCAAAATCGCGTTCAAAATCTCGTTGTGCTTTTTTTTTTGAAGTTCGCGTTGTGCTTTTTTTTTGACGTTTGCATTGTGCTTTTTTTCGAAATTGCGTTGTGCTTTTTTTCCAAAATCCGCATTGTGCTTTTTTTTCAAAGTTGGCCTTGTGCTTTTTTCAGAATTCACGTTGAGCTTTTTTTCAAAGTTCGCATTGTGCTTTTTTTTCAAAATTGCGTTGTGCTTTTTTTTTACTAAAATTCGCGTTGTGCCTTTTTTTTCAAAATCGCGTTGTGCTTTTTTTTTGAAGTTCACGTTGTGCTTTTTTTCCGAAATCGCGTTGTGCTTTTTTTTAAATCATCATTGCGTTCTGCTTTCAAAATCCCAATTGCTTTTTTCCAAAGTTGCTTTGTGCTTTTTTTGAAAATCGTGTTGTGCTTTTTTTCTCGAAATCGTGTTGTGCGTTTTTTTTTAAAATCATGATTGCGTTCTGCTTTCAAAATCCCAATCGTTTTTTTTTAAAAGTTGCGTTATGCTTTTTTTTTCAAAATCGTATTTTGATTTTTTTCGAAATCTTGTTCTATTTTTGAAATTTGCGTTGTGATTTTTTTCTAAATCGCATTGTGCTTATTATTTTGAAGTCGCATTGTGCTTTTTTCGAAGTTGCGCCTTTTTTGAAATTTTGTTATGCTTCTTTTCCAAAATTACATTGCGCTTTCCCAACTAAAGAAGCTACGCACACTGTTACAGCTGCGCTTGGCGCAGCTGTCTAGTTTTATTTAGCCTTGTACAAGTGATACTTGAAGAAAATCGAATGAGTTTTTAAACATAAGTATATATGCAGAAAATGTCTTTGCTCCTTACATACGTTTTCTACCGTTTAACAATGTATACTTGTTGATAGAAACGTATAATTTTAAATATTTTTACCCTTAAGTTTTGTGCTTCAATTTTTCAGCTCCCAATATTCTGAGAAAATGTAAAAAATTACTCACTTTTCTCTTGATTTTTGAAACTCATGAAATCAAAGGTAGGTCCAAAATGAACTAAGTAACAAATTAAATTCAGGAGGCTGATTTTTGGTAAATTTTTGAAGATTTAAACTTGGACTATTCCTTATCGATAAATTGCAATCTGAACTAATTCGAATAATACAGTTTACTAAATTACGTAACTTATCCGATTTTTGACCTTCTAGATCAACACTTGATGATTTTAATTTAAGCCATTTCAGTTTTTAAAAAAATCGTAATCAAATGAGTTGAAATAAAATTGTATTACTTACATTAGTGTTTTTCGAAAACTGAAAATTTTTTAAATCCGTTGAAGGCTCTAAAATAGCTCAAAAACTTACCAATCGATCCGAAAATTTGAAAATAAAGTACCTAGGTACCTAATAGCTATAAACTAAATTTCAACTTCCTACTTCGGTTTGGTGAAATTATACATTTTTTCTAATATGGGAAATAAGCTCAATATAAATTTTTAAAAGTTCCTAAAAATTTGGATTTAGTTGAAAAAATATCTTGAAAAAGATCGTTCAAAAAAGAATTTACTCTTTAGGTAGATTATATAATAGGTATGTATTTATCATTTTTTTTTTTTTTTTTTTGTTGACTCATTCTTATTTTCAAGCTGTCTACTCTTTCTTTTGAGAATGCATGAAAAATGTTAATACCCTATTTCAGAATTTTTTTTTTTTCAATTTCAAGAATAGGTACTTATTAGGAATTTTGCTACTCTCTATGCGTTCTACGAGTACCTAGTTTTTTTTTAAAAATCTAATATAACAGATCCTATTTTTGCTGAATTTTTTTTGCTCTCCTGAAACGAGTAAAGAAGGAAATTCACTGAAATATCAAACATAACGATCAGAAATTTCTAAAAAACTGAAATTCGAAAAAGAAAAAACAAGAAATTAGGTTTTTCTTTTTGCGAATTCTAAAACAGATTCATGTAAATACATACAAATCTACTTTTCGAAAAATGTATGGAAAATAAAATTTTTGAATAGAAATAAGTTTGGATTTAAATTTATTTTTATAGAGTTTTGTTCGAAATTTTAAAAATTCGAAATGTGGGGTCTTTTTGAGGAGATTGGTTATGTTCGTGATTTTAAAATGATTTTATAAATCTGAGGAAGTGAATTTTTCAACAATTTATGAGTGATTCAATAAAACTTTCCTAATCACTTGAAACCGAAAAATTGTACAAATAACAAATTTTTGTGGGGAAAAATCATCTATCTAATGTTCATATCAATTACGTTTAAAATATGAAGTGATGTCTGTGAAAAAATGTCCCGTTCATTATTTTATCATCACAAACGAATGACTAATTATCTACTAATACGAGCTGGGCGCTGCAGCATCTGAAATGTAGGTACCTCGCCTATCTACGTACACGTGCAAATTCCAGTACCTCTACACACATGTGTATTTTTATTGACCCTATTATCGCATAGATATTTCACTTTTATGAGTTTGCTTGGCTTTTAAATGACACAGCGCCGTCTCAATTTATTTTTACACGCGGCGGTTACTATGTGTGAATAATTGGCGGGTTTCAATGGTGTGAGCAAAAGTATTGATTTCTTTTTCAACTTTGCTTACCAGCTAGACCAGTGACGTCCATTTTAGGTAAATTTCTGGCTTTCAGTATAACTACGGTTAGACGATTCGCTGCCGGTTGCCAACAAAGCGATACCAACATTTCTCCACGCCCTTGACTTTTCACCTAAACAAACAAATAAATTCAAAATTTTAACGTCAATGAACAGCGAGCACAATAACAATTTTGAATATAACTTCGATATAGGTACAAGTTCGATTACAATTCGAACAATTGTACGAGTAGGTATTCTGAGGGTAAAAAGTATGCAGATGTAAATCTCTACCTACAAAGTACGTTTTGAATCGTAAATTGACGACTTGATTGACGATATGGTTACATTTACCTTTAGACTGCGAGGTTGAATATCTTTTTGGAATGTAACATTTGTATTGTCTTGATTTATAATGTCGACTGAACTGAGTGGGAAGAATACTTCTCCTATTATTTCATCTCTTGAATATCGATCGAACGTCAATACGATGAAGTGTAACGTGATAGACTGAAAACATGATTTCAAATTCAATGTGTCATTTTCATCAACTTTTTGAGTAGGTAGGCCTGCCTACAAATTATCTACGGATGGAGAATAGTTCAAATATATATACCTGTAACTGATTTATTTTAATACCGTAGAAGGAAAAATCTTCTTCATAAACAGGATTACGTGTTTTTCTCAAAACCCTGGTTTTAACTTTGTGTTGTTTTTCTGGTAAAAGCTGCAATTTAACGTACGGATCGCTGTTCGCTGATGTTGAATCTTTCGATGGTAAATTCTGACATTTTAATATACTGACGATCAGTGTGTTCTTTTCCTTTTTGTATCTGAGACACATTAACAAACGGGTTTTTATGGCAATTTCATCTTGTCAGTAATTTTTTACCGAATAAACAAAAAGTTAATAGGTGAAGGAGTTAATGTAAGTAGGTACCTGATATTGAAAAATAATTGGCCCAAGGTTCCAGTTAGAATTTCCTGGCTCGTTGTAATTTTAATCGAACCGTCGTCGGATTTTGTCAATTTCGAATCTACGCTGCATGTTTCATCTTCGACATGAACTCTGAAGGAAAACGAAGCAATGAATGAAATTGCTCATTTCGCGACGAGTGAATTAATTAGAAATATTTATTTACGTGGCGTTTGCTGATTCTTCAGCTAATGATGGTCCACTGGTTTCTTCAGAAGTGGGACTTTCCTTAGGGGAATACCTTTGTTGAGTCGATCCTGTCGGACTAGGACTGTTGTTTCCGGAAGTGTTACTCTACGAATTGTTTATGAAATTAGTTGAACATAAATAGCGATTGCTCGTAAGGCGCTATTTTTTTTTTTGAATCAAGCACTTGAAAATATTTTATTTGAGAAAAACTCACCAAAGGTGAAAGTCCTGTCGGGCTCGGGCTTTTCTTCAAGTAATGCCCTGAACCTTGATTGGTAGCTGGACTTTTTACGGCTGGTGTTGGTCTTCGAAGAGTTAACGGCTTTTGAGGTGTATCTCTTTTGATTTTTTGGTGTTGTATTCTTCTCCATATGATACGAAATATGAACCCTAAAAGTACGACTAATCCTACGAATCCGGCGACCGTAAATATTATCCACATGATTCGCGAATCACCTATAAAACAAATACACACGTATATATGTATGAGTTGGTGAAATGTTTTGTTCGCATCTGTGAACCTGATTCTGTTCTCTGCAGCGTTACGTTATTATCATTATCTGTTATTAGCTAAACGAGCTACAATATCTACATATACTCGTATGTTTTACATAGTTATATTCTAATATCGATAAAGACTAGTAGTGTTTTTTGTAACGATTTTCCCCTCTCTTTTGATTTAAAATAAATTATGATTTTACGCGGTACGTTTTTATCGAAAGGAAATACCGAGGTAACCGTTGCAAGTTATCTTTTAATGTATGTGATCCGCGGACAACTCGATATGATTTTATAGGTACCTATACTTGTTAGTTCTATGATTTGATTGACTTTTCATTGTGATCGTGAAATGCTTGTAAATTTCGCATCAAAGTGAAGGGAATTGTCGTGTTAATGAGAAATTAATTTTTCAATTCACATTTTTAAAAAAAACTATAGATTTCAATTTAATATTTCTGCGCAATAAAATTTCAGGTACGCTTAAAAAACGTCATACTAATCGACAATCTCTCGAATAGTAAAGATTTTTGAAAGCCATAAAAATACTTAATTTGTCCGGATTATCATATTAAAAAAAATTCTCGGTACACTTCGATTGATTTTTTTCAAAATTTTCGTAGATGAGAAGCTACAGCTTACAAAAAATCTCACGTATACGTATATAGGAGTAACTTCCTTTCAGCAGTAACATAGACAACCCATCTTCAGTTTTTGTACACATGTTTGCCTATTCCTAATCATGGAAGGAAATGGTCGAGTTATGTTCTCTGCTATCTACATATTTCTCTAGTTGAAAAGTTGTGCATTTAAATAATGAAAAACCAACATCGTCGTCGCAAAAAAAATAATTTCAATTTTTCCTTAAAATGATTGACACCTACATAAGTTTTGAAAAACAACTCAATCTTAGGTATAAATACAGAATATATTTCCAAATGAGTAACTTACTTTAGAGAATCTTTCGACCACTTAATCACCCATTTTGATTATTAATTTTTTTTGCCAGAGCATGAAGATTTACAGGGAAGTTTTAAAAAAATTTCAGTTGTCCAAACCGAAAATTGAGGATTGAAGAAAATTTTAAATTTTCCAAAATATCCAATAATTATGTATTTGGGTATAAATTGATGAAATGCGAAATAGTTGGTATTCTGGTCATATACAAATTACAAAAATCGCATTTAGAAGCTCAATATTCACATAAATACGATGTATAGAGTATAATGTTTTTTTTTGGGGTGGGGAAGGGATGGTTCAGATTTTTCAATAAAATGCTTTAGAAAACGAAACGAGTGATTAGTCTGTCACAACTACAGGAATGTTCTTTTTGGGTAATGCTTCAGTTACCGTTTTTGCGGTGGGGGAGGGGTTTTCAACATGAGTAATAAAATGTCTAGTTTTGGACCAACATTTTTTCAACAAAAAAAAAAAATCAAAAAAAAACAAAAACTAGACAGCTAAGCAAAGCTTAGCTGCAAAGTGTGCGTAGCTAGCTGCCTTTTCTACAGCTATAACCGCTATTACATATCTAAGTAGTGCATGCCTCTAATTTTTCAGAATTCTCATTATCTTCATAATATTACATACAATAATTCATTTATCATTTTCAAGTTCACATTATCTACAACTTATAGAACTTTTAATCAATTTTTGGAATTCTCAGTGTCTCTAAATGACAAATTTTCATTTTTTTTTTAGAATTTCCATTGTCTTCAAATTTATAACATTTCAAACCAATTTTCAGAATTTGCCTTTGATTCTAAAATTATTAAATCATATAAAATATGTTAAGAATTCGCATTGCCTCTAAATTACACGACAAAAATATGGGTAATTTTTACAAAAATTTTTGACTATATATTTAGCACAATAACTGGATCCCATTCAAAAATACATAATATAAGTATGATAAAATTTGTTTTGAAAATCAGTAATTTCCAACTGTTCAGTTATAATAGGTAATAATTTTTACTGTAATCTTATAGTAAAAATCATCATTTTAATAAATTTTGCTATAACATTAGTAAAAATCATTTTGTCTTAATAATTTTTACTAAAGCATGATAATTAAAATTGCATAAACCAAGTTGTGTAAAAATGACTCATTTTAAAGTAATTTTTATATCATAAAAAGTAAAAATTACTCATCTTAAGGTAATTTTTACTGTACTTACGGCGCTATAGGTATAGTAAAAAGTATTTGAATAAATGAAATGAAAATTCATTTAGCAAAATGATATCATATTTCATAACTTTGTTTTTATAAATCAAAATGAGGGGGCTACAGGGTTCAAAATTCGTTTTTTTTTGCACCAGCATCATGTACTCACTCCACAGCATTTACCTATCCAATATGTCCAACGAAAAATTCGTCACCTATACCTACCTACCTGATGGGGATTCGAACCTGGGACCCTACAATTCCTATTCCTACCTACATGCCCTAACCATTCGACTACGAGTTCACATGGTGGGTTAGGGCATTAAAAGAATATATTTGTTGGGTAAACGCCCCACCAAACCACTCCCACTTAGAATATACAGCTAACAGATGAGGGGTGTAACAGGGTACAATGAGACAGCTGATTTGAAAAGCGGAGATGGAATAGACTGGGGGTATAGCAGGGTACAATGAGCGGCAGGTGTTCTACAAGTCCCCTTTTCCCTTTTTTAGAATTTAATGCATTAAAATAATGAACTAAAATTGCAATTACTCCGCAATTACCCATCCGAATTGAATGGAAAATAATCTATTCCCTCCGCCTTAATGATTCTCAAATGGTGTCCAATAGGTACAAAAAACGGTTGGATAGTTTAAGAGAACATTCATGTATAATGAAATTTCATTTCTCAAAGCGAAACCAATAGTGTGCTACGCACACTAAAAATGCTTTGAAATTTTAAAATGTGCGAGTGTATAACTGCGTAAAATTGAACCCATTTGATTCTTTAAATTTTTAAACCATTAAATAATTACGACAGATTATAACACTGAACTTCATTTTTCATGTACTTATTGGTAGGTAGAGGTATAGGTACCCATTTTTTGATCAACTAGCGCAAAAACTATCAACAACTTGGAAAAATGGAGAATATTTTGGAATGCACGGGTATCAATTTTTAACCATTGCTGCCAATTTGAAAAACTCGAAAAAAATTGATAAGCTTTCGACTACCTACTTTTTTGATTTTTTGGATTTGGAGTTCGCAATAATTATCAACAAATAAGTTTCAGAAATTACCTATACATTTGGCCCAATTTATGAATAATATTTCAGAAGAAAATATTTTCAAAACACGAATCACCCCAAAAATAAGCGACTTGAAAATTTTTAACCCCTCAGTAGAACTTCCAAGGTGGTCTCTTGTATTTGTATTTTGGTGAAAATTGTCCAGGTCGTCGCAAAATCTCACGTTTTGGAACCGAGCGACTTTTCCCAAAATAGGTTGGATAAAGGCTTGAGCGAAAAAAAACAACAATTTTGTGGAAAATCCCCACTCCTTGAAGGCTCACAATTCCCCTTCATGGACACCTCTTGGAGTAGAATGTATTCTAGGTGACTCTGAACTTAAAATTAGGATCTTCGCCGAATTTGGTAAAAATCTTCCAATATTTTTCTTGCGACCCACCCTATTACCTAAATGTACATATCTACATATACTGGATATCCTATCCAACTGCTTCTGTACTTGTAGCTTACTAATGCATCAAGATTTCAAGTATTTGTTCATTAGGTAGGTATTCAGAACAGAAAGTTGGTGCACAACTTGATGCTTACATGGATACATTACGATCTGATGTAAATTCTGTGGTTTCTTTTAAATTTTTCTTTCACCCAAGTATCCTTAACTCGCTCAAAGTGTCGCCTATTCTTTCGCTACAATAGTATAAAAAAGTGAACAAAAACCATGCGCTATCGATTTTTTGCTACTTGGTGTGTAGTTCAAATTCAAGGATCAAGTAAACATTATCGCTTCCAGATTGCCCATAAGGGTGAATTTCACTGGTGAAATTTTTGAGTCGCGTAGGTTAGGTTCCACTTCTACTTTATAGCCGGAAAACAGCACTGAGCGCAGGCCGAATGATGTAGAAGAAAGAAGGCGAAACACGCCCCCTTTTCGTAACCTATATTTTTGTATATACCTGCCTTTTGCATTAATGTACATATTATTGCCTGTTTTTGCTAAATGCTGAATTTTCAAATTCCTTAAATTGACGTGCAGACGGCGTTACGATTACGAGAATTCTTCGCGATGCTATGCTGTATGTGCATTAATGCTCGAACGAAACCGATGGTATTTTCCTCGATACCTTTCCGTATGGTACCTATCTATCTCTATCTACCTGCGAAGCGACGCGATTAATCGATAAAGTTAATTTACAACTAATTCGAAATATACGTATACGGATAAGTTTCTAAATTGAATTTATTCCGCGTGATGTTGAAGACGAAGAATATAATTGGAAAATTAAATTTTATTTATACCGATCGAAAGTCATTTTATTAGTTTACAAGCGTAATATTCCCATGAAAATAAAATAATTCAAATCAACGCAGTTATTGACTTACTCGTATTTTTTTTTTTGCGAGTTTATCTTTTATTGTTATTGTAGTATTTGGAAGAAAAATTTTCATGTTGCAAATATCCAGAATATAAAAATTGTACAGTTATAAAAGAGAATTTTCCCCATCGCGAAGTTAAATTGATAGCATGATCTGACTTTCGCGATATTAATGCGGGGTAGTAAGTTATTGATGAGATGCGTTTTTAAAAAGAGACGTTCGTGTTTCTAAGCTTCATATCTTTTTTCTGTTGTTGGTGCGTTGGTGGTTTTTGATTTAACAGATGCAGAATCAATTTGATTTAAAATGCCATAAAAAACGATCAAAATCGCACGATCTAAGCAACTTTTTGCTAATCTGTTTTCACCATTTTATAGAGCATGAAATTTCGAACATTTCCCTCGCTTACAGTACCCATCTAGCATATTTAGTTTTCGAGATAATTCAATTCAAATTTGGATTCAAAATAGCTCAAAAACTAAAAACCCTAGAGGGGTAATGTAATCGAGGGAAATATTCAGAATTTAATGCTCTTTAAAATGAGATATTGACCACCTTTCTAGCTTTTTTCATTCTTGATATAAATGATATATTTGAGAATAATCGAAAAAACGGCAAAAACAGCCCATTTCAACTCACAATTTGGGCCTTTCAATTCCAAAATTTTTACTCCCGCGTTTTTTCCCTATATTCTAGAGAAGTTAAGCTGTCGATTAAGAAAAAAATTAGCTCTCTAGGTGCCATAGATCGGCCTGGGAATTTTTTTCTGATTTTTTGGGTATTTTTGGGGTATTTATTTTTCTTGCAGCTTTATTTATAGTATAGAATATGACCCCTTGGTGCATCAGCCCATCATCAGCCCTCCCAATTGATGAAAAAACCATGCAAAAAATCATAAAAATGGGCCACCACATGCGATTTTCACTACTTTGGGGCTGTTGAGTTCAGATATCCATTTTTTAAAATTCGAATGTTTTGATGTTTTTTTAATTTAAAAAAAAAAAAAAAATGTATTTTGAAAAAGTAAATGACTGCACGGGGGGGGGGGGTGAAATCCAAGCAAGAAATGCATTCGAAAGCGATTTCGAATCTGTGAGATTCGACATGCCACAATAAGCAGGTAGGTACATTTTCACGACTTTATAGAATTTTTATGACTTTTGGAGGAAGGAGGAGGTACGTACGTACGTACGTACATTCAACGATCATATTGTCCTCGAAAGAATTTTTTTCATCTTATTTTATTAAGGAAATTTCAAACTATATGCAGCAAAAATATTTACGCAATTTTGGATTTTTTTAAATTTGAAATTTTCAACTTGCAAAAAACACTACCTAACTCATAACTTAAAATATGCGATTCACTTTCACTTATGCAGTTTAAACGACTTACAATGCCGAAGATAAGTTCAAAACTAGACGTAATCAATTTGGAGGGTCCATTTTTGCGCATAATTCAAGTTTCAGATTGATGTATCAAAATTTTCTCTTTGTAAAAAAAATGCATGAATGAGTTATTTCCACCATTTTCAACAATCTGCCGAAAATTGAGAAACCAACTTTGACGGTGGCTCGAAATTGGATTTTGTAGTGCGGGTGAGATATGATGACAAACGTACGTCTACGTAACTACTCGTATTTCCTGGAGTTTTCATAAAGAAAATCGGTAAAAATCTACGAAGAATTATACGAGCATAATTTTGTAAGGATTTTCGAGCTTGCTTTGTAAAATCCCCTCTTGAAATAAATGTGGAGATTTTCATAATTTTTCAAACTTTTTATTCTATCGTTGATCGTTGAAAAAATTCAAAAAAATTCGAAAAAAAGAAAACTAAAAACTCTGAAGATTTTGTAAGGTGTTGATAGAATTGTTAAAATTCTGATTGTTTGGTTAAATTGGGCGACATGCACTTTCTGCAGTGAGCTAAATTTTAGCACGATCGAAGTTGAAATTGAGAAAGTTTTCTTCCAAAACTATTCATTCATTTCAAGGTGTGATTTTGCTATTTTCAATTGTTTCTAGTGTGAAGTGAGAAAGGTGAAGATTGAAGATGGAACTGCGATGTTCAGAAAAATTTTCCTAAATCAATTTGATAGGTAGAAATCAGTAGAACCTTACAGAATAAGTATTTGGAATATCGATTGAGATACACAAAACGAGCCATTCATTGCTCGACATTATTGTTCTAAATGATCCAATTCTGAATGTTTGGAGGGCGTTTGATTTGAAATAGAATAATGGTTCGCAAGTTTGGGTGTCAAATTTTCCAATTTTTTGAACTTTTAGGATTCTTCAACCTGAAAGTTGATGAAATAATGCATCTCTTAATTTTATTCACCGTGTGACGTGATTGATATTTTCAGATAGGGACCTGACTGATTGTGAGATAAATCTCTCCATCTCGTCTTTCCCTTTCCGCCTCATCAATTTTGTGCAGTAAATTAATACGAGCATGTCTGTAACTGATTTTTTGTATGTTAAGGATTAATTTATGAAGGAGTCTTTTTTGGTTATACTTAGTACATAATTAACATCAACGTTGAAGGTGTTTTAAAATGCGAATCACGCTATATTAAAGTTGAATCCCCCCAAAAAACGAGATCTAATCAAACTAGGTTTGAGTATTTTACACTTTGTACCTGCTCCGTTGCTCCGTAGCTAAATGTTATGCTTAAATTAACGGTCAGAATTAAGCTTAAGATTTTTAAAAACGTTTTTATAATGTATTTTCCAAGAATTACGGTGATATATTTTTAAAAATGGAATGTAAAAGGGAGGAGATTTATACAATTCAGAAAAAACATTTCTGCTGGCATTTCATAATGAAATACTTTACAATACAAAACGAATGATATGATAAACCTAATTGCTACAAAAAAGTTAATGAAATTTGAAGTACCGACAGCTTAATTTAATGTTCAAAAATTTGTTTTCTTTTTGCAAAGTTGTTTTTCATTTCTCTTTTAATGAGTAGGCACTAGGCACTTAAAACGAAAAGCTTATTACCTACGTGGTTTTTTATGGAAGAATGAAAATAGACTCATCGGGTTCTTGAAATTGAACAATGTACCTGAGTGTAAGTTTTATGTACCTACAATGTAGGTATAGTTACCCTCTTAAATTTTCAGAATAAAAATAAAAGCTCAGTTTTACGTGTTTTCGAATCGAAATGTCTATAATTCTACAAGCTTTCGCAAATTCACTCATGTAGCTGTAAAGCGTAAACATGCCAATTTAATTATTGATGAGAAACCTTTCGGTGACAGCATCTTTTTTCTTTCTTTTTTTCCTAGTCAACTTGTAATAAATTTGCGTTATAAGCTATAATTTCACATGGAAGGCGAATTCATAAATTGAATCTTTTGATGACGATTCCCATTGAAAATATTATTTTTACAATGAATGGAAAGTTCTTACTGGTACATTAAGGTAATAAGCTAAGTACATACAAATTGAATTAGGATTCTTTGCTGGAAAATATTCGTGATTAAAATTAAAGGTATCACGTTGCTCGTTAAACGTTTAAAGAACTATTTTGTTGAAAAATACCATTAAAAATACCTATATACCTCGAGTGTTTCTTTTCTTTTTACCAAAGTTTTCAAACATTTTATTAACCATTTTACGTCATGAAAATTTCCAGCGTTATTATCATCATTAAAATTATCGATTTTTAATTTCTCATCAAGGAATTACAAAGTATGTAGACTATATAGGCGTTTAATATCGAATAAAATTTTGACAATTTAGCAATATAATAAAAATGATTTTCTAAAAAGTAAATAACACGTATGTATTTTTTATTCGATAGTTGAAAATTACGGTTTCACGAATTTTAGATGGGTAGCTGAGCCTACGAGTATGCTCCCATCGAACAACTTGAAATTAATGATTTTAATAATTTATACCCCCATACGTTTGTATTTTTTGTTGGGTTAGCAACCAGAAAAACGTTTACATATTCTGTGGGATAAATTTTTAACGATGTTCGAAGTTAAAGAATCAATTATTTTCAAACTTGGTGGTAAATAACGTCTATGTAAGTAAATCTAAAATCCATTGCGCAATTTTCCAAATTACCCGCACGCTTCTTCATCAACAACGTTCGCGTTAAAGTTTCCCGTTCTCGGATACTTATACACATAACCTAGGGAGACAGGGAAGATTTTATACTTAATCGATTCCACATTATTTTCATAACAGTAGGTATAAGTATTTGATTCAAGTATGTATACCTACTTCTAACCAACTTCATATACAAACTTGAAAAGTAATTTCGCCAAAGTTATCGGAGCGAAAATTATTATTTGTCGGCAAATTTCGTTAAAATATGAAGGATTTTTTTTCTCCCTGTGATGAATCTGTATAGCGAAATTTTCAATTTGAGGAAATAACTACGTAGTATGTAAAAAGTTATCGAGATTTCAATCTTATTTTATTACTTCGTATATTCGCGAAGAAGAATTTTTTTTGTTGAAAATTACCGTACAAAGGAGACGCGTCTAGACAAAAATTTCACTCGATGAAAATGGAATTATTTTCTTTACATCAAACTTAGCTTGGCTTCGAATTAAATCAATAACTTTTACTGCATGGAGAATTTTATTAATCTTGTTTCTTTGAAAAGTTTCGCGATCAAAGAAAAATTTTACATTATTTGGAAGTTCTTCGGGTGATACTATAAATACCTAGGTAGGTATATGCTCTCAGTATATGGAAATCAATCTCGAAGAAAGTTACTTACTATACCCATACTTTATTGTTCAGGAGAAAAAACTAAGATATTGGCTCCTGTGTTGAGAATTTCCTGTATTTTAATTTTTTGATAATCAAGTTTTTTTGTTCGTAGTTCTATTGAAAGAATATATAATTTTTTCAAAGAAGTGGGATTGTTTCCCACTCAAAAATTCATGGGCCCAAAGTTTTAAAGGGTTAAAAAAGGTTTGATGTTTTTCCACAGAATGTTGTTTATTGACTACGAAAACCTGCAAAACTGCAAAATATCACCATATCTCAATTATTACATAGATAGGTATACCTACATACTTTCTCAAATTTTCTGATAAACATTTTTTAAAAAAAATCAAACCGAAAAAACATAAAACCAAAATGTAGATATAATATATTTTTTTTAAAAAATGATTTACCGTCAGAAAGTTGATCATTTTCACCATTTTAATCAAGCATAAATTCCCCAAAAAAATGCTCTTTCAATTTACATATATTTATCATCATTGTTGATGGTTTTTAAGGTACAACGTTTGCTTTTTGTAATGCCGTGACTCCCTTCCCCTTTCTTTTTACAAAATTAATTAAAAAGTTATAAGTTGTTGAATACTGGAAAACAACTGCAGGAAATTTTCTTCTTTTAAAATTGTTCAAAATTGATTAAAAACACCAATAGATATTCAAAACACCATGATAACTATAGATACTTGAAGAAATTACTTCCAATAGCAATGTTCACCAGAGAATTCGCACTTTTTTCTCAATTTTTGACACTATGACCGAAGTTTTGATTAGGTACAAAATGTTCAAGTTATATGTACCTTTGTAAAGAAAGTTACATGCAAAAAATCCATAACTGCAGAATGTGTGCAGAAAATCTATTTTGTATTACTTAGTTTGATACTCTTCAAAGATGTGGCAGAACATTAATTATAGATTTTTATAATGAAATAATTTAGATTTAAAAAAACCTGCGTACCTAATTAAGACTCATTTCGAAAAAATTTATTTTTTATTCCCTAGTTTAGTAAGGTTCTATCAAACTTATTTTTGTGGAATTGAGAGATAAATAAGCGTATTGTAGTATCAATATCCAGTTTTTATGGCAGCAAACCATATGGTAGATATACAAATTTCAATAAAATATCCAGAAAGAAACGCATCAAAACTGATAACTACTAATAAAGTCAGCTACAGAGTGTTTAAAAATGGTGGACACCCTCGGTGGAATTTTATGTCGAAAAATATAAGTTGGCTTCGATGTTCTTTCATATGATTCATTCTGAAGTGAATCTGAAATTGCTATATTCGTCTTCATTTTAAAATTTTAAAAATACCTTCTCTTTAGTCGACTCTAAGAACACTTTATTAATTGTTTTAAAAAGTTCTGGAAGTGGAGAAAAATTCAAAGTATACCCACCCAATTCATAAAAATCTTACTTGGTTAATTGTGAGAAATTTCATTCATACATTTTATGTATTTAATTTCCCGAACCTTCATTGGTAAATTCTTAAAAAATAATAATTTTACGTACTTAATACCTTTTCTGTATTTTTAAAAACCGTTTTCAACTGAGAAGTGAGAACCCTTTTTTTCCCCTCAAAAACAGTAAAATTTTACTCGATTGTTTTTTGCACAACTCCGAGGGTGTTTATCATTTTTGAACACTCTGTATGCTTTTGAAAATCAAACAGGCAAACAAACAAAATGAAATATGAAATGTTTAAACCTTGTGTAGGTATAACTGCTGCCTACGTTTGAGAATTTATCCTTGGGTAGAATTTTATCGCCTGAAAACGAAATGGATAAAGCGGATGATTAAATTTTTGATAACAAATTGAAAATTTGAAAAAAAAACTGACGAAAACCTTACTCCATCTTTATAAAGGAAAATGTGTTTTTGGGAGGTTCTTATTTGAAAACTGATGCAATTAATGTAATATTTCATTTATGTTAGCATTAATGCGATGGAAATTTCACTCGAAATGTAATTATTTTAAAACAAGTTTATTTCTCGAGAATTGAGATAAAATAGGTAGGTATAATTCGATTAAATAAAATTTTCTATGTAGTATAACAGTTCGTCAAATGATTTATTTTACAGCCCGAGTTGAAACTGCAGGAAGCTCTCTAGTGATATATTTCCTTTATTGAACTTCCTTAAGAGTTATCCTCAATTTTGTGCCAATTATAGCCTATACTTCAATAATGGTCAAGGGTGGTTGAACCGCTATAATCGTTAATTCCGAGTGTATTAGGAAGGTATATCACTACTGGTACCTATATTAGTTGATGGTTTGTTTTACGTCATAATAAATTATGCTTGAGAGAATATTAATTTGTCAACTTGTTTGGTATGAGTAGGTATTGTGTTTGTATTTACTTATGCAGAATAAGTGCGTATACCTTCTACCTTCCTTTTCCTATGAGTATAAAAGCTCGTTATTTTAAAAGATGAATATTTCGAGATAACGCACGTAAATGAGAGTAAAATAAACGAGCGAATGCGAAGAAAAATTAATAAAGTTGACGTACTCGTATTAGAAGATATAGATAGGCTGCGAGAAGTTGAACGAGTGATATGAAATTAGGACATTCGACGGGAAATTAATATCACTGGAAATGCATTGTTTTGATAGAGTCAAATTACACATTGAGAGCTGTAGTGTTTTTATCAAAATTTATTGATTAAAATAAACATGAATTGTTTTAGTTTTAATTACTTATCTCGCGAACAATCTGTAAGTAGGTACCTATACCTACACCTACACCTATTTATATTTTTTTTAAAGTTGTTCTATCGTTATACTTTTTCCATTAGGTTTTTTGCCGTTGTTCTCACAACTTGTGAAAAATGAGCACCTATTTCAATTTGGAATCCATGAATAAATAGGTGCGTACCTATATAGTAAGTATTATAAATTCATTTCTGTGTACAGGGGGTGTTTAGGGGGTGTTTAGGGGGTGAATGATCGAATTGAAAATTCATCCAAACGAATAGCTATCTCCGGGAAAATGCCTCAGTTGAACATGTTGCTTATCTTTAAAATTGAAGGGACAGATGAGACATCGCAATTATTGTTCGAAGGAAAAAAGTAGAAATGGATTATTAACCGTTGAAGAGGAGGGGGTCAGTAGTACATTACATTGAGAACTGAGCAAAATTTTATCAGATGAATTTTTGTCCAACTTGTGAGTTGAAGGAAATATCAATGTATTTTGAATTAAAAAAATCTTGATTTAAAAATCACTGATGGGAAAATATGGACAGTTTTTGACAACTTTTCAATTCGCACCATTGAAAATATGATCAAGGCCCAAACATGGGCTTAGGATTTTTCTGAAACCCAACTGCGAATGCATAGCTAAAATTATTAGATGCTTGATCAGCATCCAGAATATCAGGATTGAAAATAGCTTCGAATATAATGCGTGCGAGTGGGGTACAAAAATGCCACGAGTATTAATTTGTGATCAATTTTTTCCTCAGCTGATTTTAAGACTTTCTAATGTTGTCTATTATTAGAGTGGCAATTATTCTTTGGATTTTTTGGAGCTAAAGAACTCACATGAATGAGAAAATTCTCGATGGTGATCGATATTTTTCAACCTCCTTGTTTTTCCGTCCTCCCTTCTATGTATATCTTCATATCTCCCTTATCGAAGTATCGAGAAAAAAGCGTTGTCTGGCTAAATTCTGCTCGTAATGACAATTGTTTTATACGAAATTAAGAATTTTTTTGAATTGGATTCACTAAAATCTACTCAAAAAATCTAACTTAGTTCGGTTAAGTTGAGCACAGCATCTACTAAATCGCGAAAAGAAAGCATATGGGGTTAAATCACCCTGAACTGCTCTCTTTTTATGTTTCCCAATTTTTCGAAATCTCATTTTTTTCTTTAAATTTTTCTTGAAAAATTCCTGATTTAAGAGTGAATTAAACAGTACTCGAAATTTTGCTGAATCGCGTCAAAAAATATTGAAAACTGGAGTGGTTTAAAATCAATCGAAAGGGCCTGACTTTCTTGCAAAAAAAATTCTGTAAAATCATGCTTTTTTAATTCTTTAGAAATGATGAAGAAATTTCACCATTCCAAACATATAATTTTTGTCAACTTTCCAATTGATTTTGGGTTTGGGAGTTGGAAAGGGTTGAATAATAATTTTCAAAAAACACGTAAGCATTTGTAATACGTAGGATTACGAAACAGATAAATTTTTGAACTACACGAATAAAGATTTGAGAGATATATACGTAGGTAGGAACACATTCAAATGTTGCCTACCTTATAGAAATATTTTTTCTTTAAAAGAAAAAACTCGCTAAAACAGTCATTAGAGAACAACTTTTGACTTAATGAACTGGAAAAACCCGGTTTCAAATGTTGATCGAATTGACTTAATTTTTTTTTCAAATGTGTATAAGACCTAATTGCATATATATTCTGATGCAATTTTCTGTGGAGGATTTGAAATCTACACGTCTCTGGAAAGAATGTATCTGATAAGGATTACTGAAAATTTCAAGTTCTGAAATCTGGTTTCTTCGCATTTTTGTCCTGGAAGGCTTCATTTAGTCGCTAAATGCACCCACATCTATGCAAAAAATGATCTGGTATTTTGATAACATATTGTACTTGGTCATTCGAAATTGGAAGGCGAGGCGTAACTTATTGATACTTATCTAACATCCAGTTTTTTTAAACAAAATTGTTTTTCCAACTGCTCATCCCTGCTAATGGCTAGAAATTTCGAAAATTTGTCGTAAAATTACTATCTAATTTTGAAAAATGTGCTCCGTTAGAAAAAACATGTTCGCCCATAAATTTTTAATTTTCTCCTTTTTAAAATAAAGCTACGTTTTCTAACCATTGTATTGAGGTATCCTTTCGTTTGTGATGTCAGAGGTTTTTTTTTAGCAAGAAGAAGCGAGACAATGTGCAGTATTTTTATTTATTCGCATGATTTATATCCTGGTTAGAAATACCAAAGAAACGATATCATGCAATATAACAATTCAATGAATTGACTACGTTTGTTCGTTTTTCTCTTTTTTTTAGGAATTGGGTCATCGTTTTTACTTAAATATTTGGTATTTCTTTTAGTCAATAAGTAAATTTCTTTTTCAAAAGACATTTTATTCAACCTGATTTTGAAGAGCTTTATTAAAACATAAGGGTGTTCAATTGTTTCTGGTATGTTTTTCTCTTCCTTATTCGTTGTCTTCATTAATTCATTCGGCTAGGTGCCTGTTTATCAAATATAAATCCAATACAGATGATCACCAAACAAAAAAATATTCGTAACCACGGATAAATATGTACTTTCACGTACTAACCTATAGTAAAGTAGGTAGAGGTACGTCTACGTAGGTACGTTATGCATTTTTAACCTCCCCAAAAGTATTCACATATCATTGCCTGTAATTTACACTATCATGGACGCGCATTCGTTAGAATTCTTCCAAAAAAATCACAATAAATCGAGTCAATTCGCGAAACCAAAACACACGAATATATTTTTCACCTTGCTCGATGGCTTAACAAGATGGTGTACTTACCACTCTGCACCACTTCCTTTTCCGTTTCGTCGTCTTCATTCAAGAACTCCGCTGTCATTTCTCGTTTACTAAACGAAAAATAATAGCGAGACTATTTCTCTATTTAAAAATCATAGAAAATTTTCACGACAACATTGAAATTAAAGGAAACAAAATTCGCGCAAAGGAAAAAAATAACGTGATACGACAATCCGAAGCGAATGTGGGCGAAGAGTACTTATTCTACGACGAAATCCGTTCAATATTATCAACAGTTTAGGCTTTAGGCCATAGCGCAAGCGTTCATTTATCAGAAGAATATTACTCGCTTTGGATATTCTTCTGCCTTGTTTTGAAAAATTTTTTCAAAATATTTCATTTATTATAATTTTTATGGAGTGTGTTGCCTCGCAAGTTGAGCGTTAATTGAGCACGTGATGGGTTTAATTTTTAAACGTGATTTGTCTACTAAAAGGCAACGTTTTATATATCTGCGCTCTAAGGGGAATGAAATTGTATATGCAATATTGATCCTGGCTTTCGCGTCATAAGTGTTTGCCTTTGCAGAATCGCCCGCCCAATTGAATTTACCATCATAAACGCGATTAGATGGTCAACATATGGTGGTGAAGGTGTAAAATTAATTTTTAACTGCACGTAATTGAATGATACAGTGCACAATGGCGTTTAGATGTATTTAGGAAAGCGGTGGAGGGATGAGGCGATGGTTCCCATTTAGTTATCATTTGGAAAATTGAATTATTTTTCTTGTTGAGCAGTTTTAAAGTTCTTAGATAGGTTTTGCATTTTGTTTAAAATCATTTTATTTTGTTACGAATTTTCTAAGTTGAAATTGATGCCCTCACCCATTTTTAAAATTCTTCGTGGTATTTCTTTTAGATGAGTTTTTCATTTCTATTACACCATTTGCATAACTTGAGATATGTGTTATCAACAGAAACTTTCTTGGAATGTACTTATAAAGAAAATTCGAAAAAGTGAGTCAAGTACTCAGAATCATAATACCTGAGCTAGCTAAATTTCAAATGCCAAATTTTTTAATGCTGGAGAGTTTGTTCCATTTTTTATAGAAAAATGATTCAAAATTTGATAAAATTTAGGTCAAAAATCTGGAATTTTGTTCATGTTTACTCCTATATACCATCTTACAAATTGATTGGTCGGAGTTTCAAGCTACCCCACTCCAGGTTTTAAAAATTTTCCTCAAAAAAGGGTCCAAATAACATTTTTTCACTCAACAGAGCATTCTTTATTTTATTATTAGTCAACTCTGACCGAGCGAACACTTTTGTGAAACAAATAAGCCTAATTTTTTTTTTTACCAATTTTTTATAAATTGACAAAATGTGAAGTATAAAAAAAAAATACTTGAAAAATTCAGCCCATAAAATTTTACATTATGATGGATTTTTGAGGTTATTAGTCTCTCACTATTTGCAAAAAAATTTATCAAAAATTGTTTTCAGGTGCTCGAAGATTTTCTTCAAACCATATTCAAAAGATACATCCATCAGAATTCAAAATTGATGAAGCGATTATGGGAAATCACTTTCGGTGATCTTGTCAAGTTGAATTACTACGAGTAAGTATATCGAGTAATATCCCTCATCTTCCGTGTATTAAAATTTCTTCAGAACAATACATAGATGTGAAGATTTAAAAAAAGTTTAATATGTATCATCCCCCAAAATACGGGCCAGAGTTTTGTTTGTGTGTGTATGTCGAAAATGCTACTAGTTTTCCTGCGTGAAAGACATCATTAGTGGTTAGTTTTTTATTTAAATTAATGAGCAAGTCGTTATCAAAGGATTCCCTGTACCTACCTAATGTATCGGCTCGACATCATTTGAAAATAAATGTTAATTGATACCACTAAAGTTGTTGGTAGGTATCTATCTATAATTTGTGATATGCCTACTTTCACTTTGAACCATTTTCATAAAATGTTCAAATAATTAATCGTCAAATAAAATAACATTTTTGTCAACATAAAGAAATATCAAAGAGTAGCAACTCGATCAACTGAAAGAGGTCAACTCATTTCATCTGCGTTGTTTAATTTTCTTTTGAAAAAAATATTAATTAGACGCAGATATTATCCTGAGAAACGAAACACTACAAAAGTCCCATTAAAAGTGTTTCCTATTTCTATAAGAATGTGCGTGCTTACAGACAAAAGAGGCAAGGCACAAGGAACAAAGCAGAAATTGCACCCTTCGAAGTGTTGAAAACATGGAAAAGTTGGTGAAAAACGAAAAAATTCCGATCTTTCTTTTTCTTCGTTGAAACTGCTGAATACAATCAAAAGTTAATTCGCATGGTTTAATTTTTTTGTGTAAAATTGAAATTTAACGAAATGCGTCGTTCTTAAGAGTAAATTTTAACAAATTAAGTAGGTATTTACTGACCTGGCAAGAAAATTTTTCGAACTTTGTACTTTAATCCTTCAATATTAACTCGAGCATGAAATCGACTAAAAGTATGAGTATACAAGGTTTCTTGAGTGAGGGAAAGAGGAGAGAGGTAGAAATACGGTTTTGTCTGATGACTCCCTTTTTTAAATTTTATTTCATAATTTTTCTAGACCTTACCTATACTAGTGTTGTCATACAACAGTTATTGTTTTGTTTTCATTTGACCTTGTGGCTAACTTTGAAGAAAGTTCACAATTTAGTATAAATGATACATGGTTTATTCTCTCGAATAGTTTGTAGAGAGGAAAAGGGAGCTTCAATATTGTTCACCACTTGATAAGAGATACGTACCTTACCTACATAGATATGTTTATTAAAGTACATACCTATTATACGTAGATCAACGAATCATTTTGGCAAATAAATTGAAATATTTTTTCAATGTAAGTAGTAAGTACTAAGTAGGTACCTCTATTACGAAATCAGAGAATTCAAAATGTTTCGATTTCGAAATTTATGCATTGAAATTTGATTCAAAAAACCAAATTGATAAATGAATATTATTTATTCGATAATCTGCTACGATAAAATTTACAACATATAAAGATTCAACAATAAGTGAATTAACATAACGAACAGTACACTTGAATATCGTTGAGCTAACTCGTGTACCTACTAGAGGGGAAAAAATAAATTTAGGTATATCCTTGCAAGAGAAACCAAAAATTGAAGAAAAAAGTTATCAATAAACTTATGGTAGGTCGAAAAAAAATATTCGAAATCGATAAATGCTATTTGAAAATATACGTAGGTATGAAGGTATTTAATTGGTTAAATAGCTTAGAAATCGAATAAATTTTCAAAAAAAAATAAAATAAATAAATAGTAATAAACATCTTAACTTGTAGAATTTATTGTGTCTTAGTGTTTCAAGTTTACAATAAAACAGTTTGTCATTAGTACCAGCCAATTCGGCGAATGTGGAGTCCATTTCGTCAAAACCAATGATTTGTATCTGTCTTTGTTGAGACTAAGTTCGTCTGTAACTAGAATAAAATCGAGTTACACCGAGAAATAATTCAAATTCAAGTAGAGTGAAAAAAACGAAAAGCAATGAAATATAAATAAACTTGGCGTTTGTATTCGAAAAATACAAGTCAAATTGAATGGATCATTTGAATATTTTAAAATCAAACTATCTCGTTGTTTATTCGCCGTTTCGAAACAGAATATATGATGAGTCGTGTTTTTCTTCGGCTCTCTTCTGCTCAAAAATAAGTAGTGAACACGACTTGGTGTTTATTTTTCATCAAAAAATATCCCACGAAAGTGTGGAAAATTCCAATGTACAATTTTATTTTACTTTTTTCTGAGGATTACGTTTGTATTTGTATGTAGTACGTACAATGGTAGGCATTTCAACAGGATGTCCTATCAAACATCTTTTTCGTGCTAATTTTGATCAAATATTCAAAATTCACACATAGGTACCTACTCATAATTTTAGTGGGCATTTGAAAAAATCTAAACAAAAAAGTGAATTTGGACAACATTTTTTCCACAGTGGAATCTTTAAAAATATGATAAAATTGATAAGTTCGTAATTTTCGTGATCTAACCTTCATAAAATTTCTAGTAGAGAGCTAGTTTATCGAATTTCAAAATCAGTGTCAGGAAGATTTAAAAACTATGCATTTATGTATTTTAATTTTTTTAAATTGTAAAACCGAGAAAAAATTTGAAAATTTTCCATTAGGTGTTTAACCTGAAGTACATAAATTAGGTTCAATGCGCAATTTGATAAAATTATTGAGAATTTTCCCCTTTTTGTTGAAAAAAATAAATAAATAAAACTACACAAAATTGTAAAAATTTATACGCATAGGTAACTACTCGTGTGTAAAATAAGCGTTTGAAAAATTATAAAGACTTGACCAATTACATTAGCAGGTTAGTGACGATACATTAACGATGAAATAATACAATTTATATCCCATACGTTGAGCAGTTTATTTCGTTTAGGCTAAATTATATGATATAAATTCAAGTATGTAGATACCTTATGAAAGCGTAACTATTCATGCCAATGTAGCGAAGCAATAATCTTTTTAGTATATAAAGTATAAAGCTATTTCTAATAAACATGAAAATGAATGCAAAGCAAGTTAATAGCCAGTAAGCTCAGCAAATGTAGAATCTAAATCGTCGCAAATAGTTTTTGTTTTTTCCTTCTCTTGGAAAAGATGATCTGTAACAAATGCAAATGATATTAGTAGCGTTAATATAGGCCTGCACGTGTAGGTACCTACAACGAGATATCGTTTCATCTCGCAGAAACAAACACGCAAAGCAGGCGTAGCTAATAACAGTAATAGGTATAAAAAGCTGTTATGTTTTTTTTTGATGTTTTGTTTTAATATAATTCAAGCAACTTAACACGACTTTTATTAATTCAATTTTTGGCAAGTAAGATCTTCGGATTGGGTTACCTTCGAGTCTGTCAACTTCTTTCTGTAATTTCTTGACGGTTTTCACAGCGAATTCTGCTCAAGCTTCGGCCTATAAATATATTCGCAGGTGTAATCGAGGGTTTTATGGTGTAGAAAATATGGAAATAAGAAGGGTATGTATTTGAAAATCAAGTTTAAAAATAGATAGGTAGGTATTCGTTACTCACTTCTTCAAGTCTTACGGTTAAGGATTTAATTTGCTGTTTGTATTCTTCAACACGTTGGTTAACCTATTAAAAAAAGAACATCGATTATGTAAATCAAAGTTTCTTAAACTTGGTACGTAGTTAACGAGAAAATAATTTCGTGGATTACTTTTTCTTCAGAAACTTCCAATGATTTCAAACTGTTTCCTACAACTTTCAATTCTTCTTCTAATCCCATAATTTTACTGTAAAATAGTAAAACATGTCAATGAATATCAAAAAAAAGGTTCCTTACTTCCTCGCCTATTAAAAAAAAAAAAAAAAATATTGGGAAATCTTCAATTGGTTTTTTTTTACTGATTTTTGGTTCTCCGATCTGATTGAACTTCGATATTTCTCTTTTTTTTTACGTAGGTAACCAGAGGAAAATGATCAGATCATGATCAATTTAGTCTAAATGAAAAAGATGATCAATTTCCCTTTACAGGATATGAATTTCATTGGATTTTTTTCATCATCAGTGATGAAAAAATGAAAAGGATAAAAAGATAATTTCTAGAAACGTTTCTAAAAAATATTTTGTAGAATTCGCGTTATTCGAATAACGAAATCATTAAATAAAATATTATTAATCGTATATTTACATAATAATGAACGCATTACATATTCGGATATTAATGTGTCGTAAGTAAGAGATAAAGATAAATGCCGTAAACGAGGCGGCTATAACGTTGCAACGTAAATGCAACGTTGTCAGATTTGGTTCATTCGAACCGAACGTGGATACACTACAGTCTTCCCGGTGGCGAAATGAAATAAATGTTTCATTTATTTAAGACGTAATCGTTGAACTTCGAAGGGATTCGAATTTCGCGCTTCGGGCGACCAATTGTAGTGTCCTGGACTCTTGGACTCGAATGTTCAGTTGAGCTCGATGGTGCAGCTGGACTGCTCACATATCCCGACGGTTCCGGCGGCGGATCGTTACTTCGTATTTCAGGGATCTCAACGGCGGCAGGTTGAGGAGTCACGCTCGACTGAAATTCTTTGAGATGAGAACTATTTCGAGTATAGGTACGACCTCCTTTACTGATGTCGACCTCGGTACCTCGAGTTGCTACGACTGTCGCTGGCTCTGGGTCGAAACTTGGCGTGAGCTTGTTCGTTTTCTGCTCGTTTCGGACTAAGACCTGTTGACCTGGTACGAACCGGGTGGCGTGACGACTATCGTTGGCGTATATTTGACCCTTGTATTTCCGTAGATTTTCTCTATCTTCCATCTCGGGATCGGCTTGATAGTTTTGAATCGATGGAATTTGGTCACGTGGGCGGAAACGAAACACCAACTCGGCAGGAGCTACTCCAGTTGCGTGGTTAGGAGTATTTCGCATCATGAGTAGAAATTTCTGGATTTCGTTTCTCCAATCCTTCCCCTCGATTTGAGCAATTTTCAGGGTCTTGAGGATGTTTCGGTTTTGTCTTTCTACGGCTCCGTTGGACTGCGGCCAAAACGGTGTTGAGTAAAACATACGAATGCCATACTCGTTGCAGAAACTTTCAACTTCGCTTGCGTGATGTTGCGGAGCATTATCGCACGTGATGATGGACGGGTAACCGTATCTAGCGAAAATTTCATGCAAGGTTTCAACGATGAATTTTGCCGTAGATGTCTTCGTGATTTTGATTTCGTAGAACCGGCTGTATAAATCGACTACTACGAAAAGGTAATCGCCTGAGGGTAACGGTCCCATGAAGTCGAAAGCGACTTGATCCCAAGGACGTTCCGGCAATAGACGACGACGTATCGGTTCGGGCGGCTCGAATTTCGCAACTGCTTGGCAGGCTGGACACGTTTTTACTTTGTGTTCGGCTTCAGCGTAAATGTTTGGCCACCAAACCTTCGTTCGAAGACGCGCTTTCAGGCTGACAATACCAGGATGACCTTCGTGGGCAAGGTCTAAAACACGTTGGCGTAACTGAGAAGGTACGACGATTCGGTCTCCACGTAGAATGATGTCGTTGTATACGCTGAGTTCACTGCTGATAGCGGTATAGGCAGCTGGCATTTTGGACCAATTGTTAGACTCGATAGCGTTACGTAGTTCGACGAATTCGGGATCATTCAGTGAAGCTTGTTCGATTTCTTTCAGCGTCATCAGCTTCGGAATGCTGGCATTGACGACAAGATGAATATATGACTCGACATGATCGTGCGAACGGTCCGTACTGGATACTAGTCGACTAAGTGGGTCGGCGATATTGTTTTTCCCTGCTTTGTGGATCAACTCGAAGTCATATCCCTGCAAACGAAGGTGCCATCGCTGTACTCTCAAGCTCTGGTTTAGATCGCTTGACGTTAAGATCAGCTGGATCGGTTTGTTGTCCGTAATAAGCTGGAAGCGGCGCCCGTATAAGTAATAATGGAAACGCTCTACTCCCCAGACAAGGGCAAGGGCTTCCTTCTCCAGCTGAGAGTACCTTCGTTCTACGTCGGTTAACGTCTTGCTTGCGAAATCGACGTACTCAGGACCTTCGGTGCCTATTTGAACTAGGACTGCACCGAGCGCATTTGGACCCGCATCGCAATACAGCTGCGTTGTGTATCCCGGGTTGAAATTCTTCAGGATGCGGTCCGTGGTCAACTGAGCTTTCAGTGCTTGAAACGCACTTTCGTGTTCTTGTTCCCATTTGAAATGAACGTTTTTGCGCGTGATATCGTACAACGGTGCTGCGATAGCGCTGTAATTCGGAATGAAACGACGTACAAAATTAACGAAGCCCAGGAAGCTTTCAACTTCGGCCTTGGACTTTGGTGCGGACCATTCCAAGATTTTGGCTCGTTTTTCGTCTGAAACTTGAATTCCACCTGGAACGATGGTGAAACCAACATACTCGATTTTCGTCGCGTAGAAGATGCATTTATCGTAGTTCAGCGTGAGACCATTTTGCTCGAGCAAGTCGATCACCTGATTTACATAACGGAACAGTTCTTCTTCTGAGTTAGCGTAAATGAAGATATCGTCGGCTGAATTGATTGCGAAACCAAGAAGCTTCAGAAGTTTGCGCAGGATACTTTGGAAAATACCAGGTGCGCATTTTATTCCAAACATGAGACGTTTTGAACGGAATAAACCTCGATGCGTTATGAACGTTGTAATCACCCTGGACTTAATCTTGAGTAAGATCTGGTAAAATGCACGGCGTAAATCGAGACGGGCGAAACACTTTGCGCTCTTAACAGCGGCGCGAATATCCTCCATCGTTGTGAACGGATAATCTTCAGTGATGATCGCTTTGTTTGCATCACGCATATCGACACAAATACGAATTTTGTCGTTATGGTGTGAAATTACCATATTCGATACCCACGGTGACGGAGTATCTACCGGCTCGATGATGTCGTTTTCCAGCATACTGTCGAGTTCCTCGTCGATTTGATCTCGTAGATTGAGCGGTATGGGTCTAGGTTTCTGTCGATGCGGCAGTACGGACTCGTCGATGGGAATGTCTATTTCAACATCCTTCAGTAAACCAATCCCTTGGAAAACTTTGCGATTCGGTGAAATCGTCGAAGTTACGGCGTTAACGTTGGACTGTGGTATGCGAATCTCCAACACTCCAAGATCAGTCGCTGTTTCTCGAGACAATAACGCGGGTACATTGTCCTGGTCGACGACTACAATTTCAGCCACTAGCGAACGATTTCCAACACAAATTTCTGCGGAGAATTTGCCAACTATTGCGAGAGGCTCCGAAGCACCGAATGCAAATAGCTTTTTATTTTCATCGTTACGCACTTGAGACACGACTTTAACGTTGTGATTTTTCAACGAACACCAATCACTTTTCGATATGATGTTTTCATCAGCACCAGAATCTACGGTGAACGCAAACTGAACTCCTCCGACGGCGCAAGGAAGTTCTTTGGCACGAGCTTTACTCGAAACGTGGAACACGTAGTTAACCGTACTAACTTGATTTACCGATTTCTTCCCCGAGGCAGACGAATTTTCGCTTTTTTCATCAGACGACCTTGGCGGTTTCTTTCTATCACGGCGGCGCGATTTATTCTGAGGTTTATCCTCCTTCTGATTCTTCTTTGCGTGACAGACGCTATCGAAATGACCAATTTTATGGCAGAAACGGCATTCTTTTCCCACTGCTGGACAAGAATCATCTTTCGTACGATGTTTGGACGAACCGCAACCATAACAACTGATTTTCGAATCATTCGATCGTGTAGAATTCGACGACGCAATTCTATTTATCGAGTTTACTCCAGGTATGGACGCTGGTGTAGATTTCGGCTCAAACGCTGACAACTGTGACGACACGGTTTCGATTTTCTGAGCAATTTCTTGAATAGCGCCTACTGACAGTACTCTCTTTTCAAGACATTCTTTGCGTATTTCTCCGTTACAACATCCGGCGACGATTTGTTGACAGAGTTGAGCATCTTCGTCAGAGTACTCACATTTCGTCACTTGTCGTCGTAAACGATTAATAAACTGTTCGGTCAGTTCATCCGGACGTTGGATTATTTTACTGAACACATACCTTTCGTAAGTAACGTTGCTTTTAGGAATGAAGTATGCGTCTAAAAGCCTTATGGTCTGTTGATACCAAGTTTCCTCGTCGGATTTCGTTTCGTTACCAGGTATTGCATAATAAATATCTTGCAAATCCATACCACCTAGTGATAACAGGGTAGCTTGCTTCCGTTTATCGTCTGTGTATCCTTTCGAAAGAATATATAGGTCGACAGCTCGCTTCCATCGAATCCATTCCGAGGAAGCTGAAGTTGAGTGGACATCAAACGCTTTGATGTTGGATTGATCCATTTTCGAAAACGGAGTTTTACCACACAACACTGCACTGATAATTACGAAATTACCGGCACTTTAAAACTGTCTTTTTACTTTCACCGACTGCGCCATTGTAGAATTCGCGTTATTCGAATAACGAAATCATTAAATAAAATATTATTAATCGTATATTTACATAATAATGAACGCATTACATATTCGGATATTAATGTGTCGTAAGTAAGAGATAAAGATAAATGCCGTAAACGAGGCGGCTATAACGTTGCAACGTAAATGCAACGTTGTCAGATTTGGTTCATTCGAACCGAACGTGGATACACTACATATTTATTTGTCATTGAAAATTTTGAAAGCACGTTATCATTTTAAAAAAATATTCCAAAGTTGAGTAAAAAAGTTTATTTACAATTAACGCAGCTTTCAAAATTTTTTGAATAATTTTTTTAAGAATTTTTTGGTCGTATTTTTGAAAAATTTTGAATTATTTCCAAACGACGAGATATTCTTGAACCTCATCTCTTTCCTTTAATGACCATTGCCAAAAAGTTGAAAATACATAATTTTAATTTCAATGATAATGCTCAAATTCTGGGGGGAAAACCATAAACATATTGCCAATAAAAAACAAAAATACGTACGTGCAAGTAGGTACGTATATATAAAATTGTGCGCAAAAATGAATTTTAAAGTGAGAAACTCAAAATTTCGAATCGAACGCAGAATTGTTGAGAATTTTTAGTGCTTTAAGCTCTTAGACATCCTGAAATAATCCAGTTGAATAAAAAATCGAAAAATTTTATTTTGGAATGTGGATTTTGTTACAACGTCTTTCAAACTTTTTTCTAGAATTCAAAAATTTTCCCCTCTTGCCACACCTTAAAGTTTTTAGCCAACACTGTTACCATATGTCAATACCCAAATACCTACGCAATTGTGCAGGGTAGGTAGGTATACATAGGTAATAGTAGGTTACTGGAGTACTGATGTAGGGTATTGAGCCCAGCATATTTTTTGATATTTTCTTCTTCACGTTGAAAATTTTTTTGGTCGAATTATTTCAACAATTTTCTCTTAATACGTACTTAATATTTGTTTATAGATGATACTGACGAGTCACCAGATTTTACACGATCTTCAGCTACTTCTAATTCATCTTCAACGAAGACCAACTTCCTGGAAACCTGTGAAAATACATTACAACTTTTTAATGTATGTAGTTCAGGCGAGTCAAATACTAAGCTATCATTCATTTTTAAAAAAGCAAACAATAAAATATTCGAATCTACGAAATGCTGTATAATTTTTCGAAAACCACTCACTTCATCTGATTTTCCATCAGCATCTTCAGCCAAAAGTCTAGCTTCTTTCAATTGATTGGTTAGGTAATTGATCCATTTCTTTCTTCATCTTGTTGGCTTCTGTTTTCTAGTACTTTGCACATACTACGCAGAAAAATACCATAACGTGAAAAAAAACTGGACCAGTAGTTTCAAGATAGTGACAAATCTCTAGTTTTTAACTCAAGTTACCGTCTGGATATTCCTCGCCTGCATTTTCTTCTTGATGGCGTCCATTTTGGTGTTTTTTTTTGTTCTACCTCCTTCCTAAAAGCAAAATTACTGTGATGAGGACATCATTGATTGTAAAGATAAAATAATTCTATTTTAATGATAGGGAAAAATTGAAGAAGAAAATTCATTTAACGTTTTGAAAAATTGGCGTGTTTGCGATTTTTAATCGAAAATAATTTAATTACCTACTCTTCAAACCTATTGAGCTAAAATTTTTGATTGTAAAAGTTGTTTCCATGTTAAAAGAATGTTTTTGCGGGAAAAATGTGAAGGAGATTGGCGTACAAGTTTCTTAAGAATTAGGAAGGAAAGGGAGGAGAAAGTGGTGAGCTTTTGCAATAAAACCATCTCTGTTTAATTAGATGAGAATAAAAAATTGTGAAAAAAAAAGACTGCAATAAAAATCTGGAATTCTTTCTGCCTCGATATACCAATTTCGTCGCTACCGCTTCCCTGTCTACCACAAAAATTACTTATGAAACAAAAATAAAATTTAGAATAAATTTCATTTTTTTAGGAATAAATCGTGAAACAAAAAATATGACCTCTATTTATCTACCAGCTACCTAGCGCAGCTTTTTTTTTATTTATTAAATTAAATACCGAATTGAAGCATCAGTGGAACCAGCGTCCGCGTCCCTAGCGTCGAAATAATTATTTGATTAATCGAAGTATAAAATCCTACTAATAAAACCCAAAACAAATAAATCTCGTCGAAATATTCCTTATACAAATATTATCGTCAAATCATCTCAATCCTTGATGCTGACTTTGAAATTTTTTTCCAGTATCGCATTTTCTTGCTAAAGTAAATACCGAATACTTACTCATTATTTATTCGTATCAGAAGCAAATAACGAGAATGTCTTTAAAAAGTAAATTGATAGGATAAAAATCTAAAAATAAAAATGTTCTTTAAAAACAGAATGTGGGCAGTCGGCTAATTGTATAATAAGCAAAACGTTGGAAACGGAGCAAAGCCAAGTCGACCCAAATATTGTAATTTTAACATAAGAACATTTCACATGTCCTAAGTACTCGTAGATATGCACCTAGGTAGGTTAGGTATCTTGTTTTACGATACAATTAGAAATGATTTGTTTATCGGCAAGAATCTATGTTGAAAGGAATTACAAGCGTAAGCATGAGAAAGGAAGAGAAGGAATAACCAAACATAGGTACAGAATTATTATAGGTAAGTATCTACTACGCGTGAAAATTCAAACAAGGTTTGATGAAAAACCAGCCCTCAAACCTCGTATGTTGAATTATTTTTATAGTGCGTAATTTACCAAAAATAGGTGCATATTTTTTAAAATTATGAAACACGATGTAAATATTGATGAGAAAGCAGTGTTGCACATTTCAAGGATGTATGTATCGACAAAGCTCATTATAAATTTTTAATACACATTAAAATCAGTGCTACTAATTTTTAATGGGTTTCGATGGATTGTAAACTTGTTTTTTATTTTACTTTTATTTTTAGGTTTAATATTTCCGTAGCTAATATTTTAAATTTAGTTGATTGAAGAATTGGAATTCTTTGGCGAATTCTTGGCAAATTGTTTTTATTAATTATTTTTTTGCAGCATATGTTGCACATTTTTAAACGTAAATAAAACGATTTTATATTTTAAACAGGCGTTAAAAGTGACATGTGATTCTTTTAAAGACACTTCAAACGGTAGGTATACTTACCTAACTTCTCAACTGACATCTTCTAGTTAACTTGTTCTTTCTTCGGGATCTGTTTTGAAGAATAGGTACCTAGTTCTTTTATTGAGTATTTTGAAAAATAATTGTAAGCTGTCCAATGTTGAAGGAAAAATTTAATTAGAATACTTCGGTATTGCTGGTTATAAATAAAGTGTTTTCTTCAGTCATCATTTTTACAATTCCGAAAAAATTGCACCTTTTGGTTTGATTTCTTTTGCATTCTCTTTAGAGTTTGGAAAAAAATTCTTTCGAAAATATGAAATTTTTTGTGTAACTTTTTACAAACGTGGGTGTCAATAGAAAATCCCAGCCGATCTTTTTTTTTTCAAGAAAATAAATTGCATCTCTTTGCAAAAATATTGCTAGGTATAAAATTTCTCAACTTTTCAAAAAATTCTTCAAGAATGTTGAGCTTGATGTGGAGTCAAGTTTCATGTCTGAAATGTTCATCACGATGTTTTAACGTCACGTGCCAACTTTTTCGTTGTACAACTCCAATTTTTCAGGAAAAGCAGATGATATAAGATGATCCACCTTTACAACGCTGGTATTCCAATCGGGATGCAAATTTTCATAAATTTAAAGCATTCAACGAATTTTAAAATGTTCCCGTGATAGGAAAATTGTCCGTTTAAGGAATAAGGATCAAAATGAAATTGAGGATCACCTAAGTATGATCTTGGTTTTACTTTCTTCATGATTTTTTTATTTCTTTAAATTTTTTTAAAAAGTTGATTAAACTCTAGAGTGACCTGAAAGCCCCCACCACAAATGACAAACCTAATTTCATCATTTTTCTTTTTTTCAAAAATAGTCGTTACAAAAAATTGTGCATTGGAACTGGCAGAAATAAATTTTGAAAATGTACCTAAGTATACCAAAATTGACTGAAATAAAATAAAGTAAGGCAGATACCTAATACTCATGAACAAGTTTTATATTTCTAATATTTGATCACATTTTGATTTTTTCATAAAAAATGTGCCAAATTTAAATTTTCAAAAATTGCTTTAAAAAGTTTTTAAATGGAATTCAATATCTGAATATTTGTAAATTCGACCCGTTGGTGTATTTCAGGGATGCAACGATATTTCGTATCATGATATATCATGATAATCATATCAAATACGACATCATGATAAATCGATATTATCATGATATCGAATGTTTAAGAATAAAGTGAGAAAATTCCCTGCATGAAAATTAAAAAATTGAATAATCATTCGAAAAATGGACGTTTGAGTAATTATCATTTTGAGGAGGGATTGTGATTTCAAATTCTAAAAAGTACAAAGCACTTGGATACTTAATCACTATCTAATTTCTGCGATTGCGATAAATGATCCAGTAATCATTTTTATAATCATCTCCAAATTTTTTCCAAGTTGATTTACAAAGTTTTAAAAATTTTTTTCAAGAAAACTATTTCTACTGAAATATTTGTTATAGGTTTAGGTACCTATTTGTATTATTAGTTCATTACATTAATGTGATAGGCTTCTCGTTTTCAAAAGACAAGACACCCTAAGTATGTATCTGAGTAGAAAAAATTCCACACGTCAGCACCTTTCCACGTGATGCATATTCAGTTTATTTATTTCCAAGTCAACCCAAATAATTAATCGCAGTTTACTTTTCAGTTGCCAAAATTGAATGAACATTAACGACATGGTGAGTTACATTTCGCATTTTTGGCAGTTGATAACCATGTCGAATTCCTCCTCATGAACATGAAGTCTACGTTTGTATTTTGTAAGTGCATTCAAAGTTGAAATAAAATAAGTCACCAATGGCTCTTTTATAAATCATATAAATTGCCACATGTGCAAATAAATTTGTCGATTTTAAAATACATATACCCAGTAGGTATCGCTCATTTCCAGCATTCTGTTACTTTAATCCATATATGTAATCAATTTCATAAAAATGTAATAAAATTAAACACAAAAATACACATAAACAATAAATAATTAACGTATATATTTCAATGGAATACGTGAACAAAAAAAATATGAACAAATTACGCTTTTCAACATAAAACAGCTAAACGATTTTAAATCATGAAAATAAAAATAAATATAGCAAAAAAAATAATCCCGTACAGAACGACTACATAATTTTGTTAATCATTAGTAACATTGTAGGTATATAAACGAATCCATTGCAATAAATTTCAGCCAACCGATAGTTCATCACGATCAAGAGCAAGACGTGGCGAACCAAGAGTAGAACCGATCACATGACTATTTTAAATGTATTTGCGCGGAAGCTTTATAAAATCGAACGGAAAATTACACGTGAATGTAATCAAGAAATGGAATCAAAATAGATTACAGTTAATTTAAAAATTTGATTTAAATATTTGGTAATTGCGTGGAAACGTACATCGAAATTAATCCACCAATTCGGAGAAAGTTTGGTCCAAGTCGTCGCAGATGTATTTGTATTTCTCTTTCTCGTGTACCAATTCATCTGTTTAAAATGATACAATATTCGTTAATAGGTATTATTTCATTGCTTTATAAAGAATAAAATCAATAATGAGACGAGAAAAATTCAACTTACCTTTCGTGATCAATGAACTTTCGCATTATAAAACAACTCAAAAGCTTAGCCATCTATGCCTAATTTGCCTATGGTACTCAATTATTTTGATTATTGTGCCACAAATGTACGAAATACGATTAAGTAGGTACATACGAGTATATTGTGCGTGATCTAAATACGCTGACTTATTCACGCAATAGTGAGAAAAATTTCGTAAGTTAGCAAATAATTACCAACAATAAGCGATATCTCAGCATAAGATCTAATTAGCTACTCAAATTAGCAAAAGGTTTGATCTTTCCAGCAGGTGAATAAAAAATAATACAAGACTCGTGTTATATTGAGCTTAAGATTTATAAGAGAAACAAAAATTGACTCTTTCAAACTTAGTATAGAGAAGTGATCACTTATTTATAGGCAATCAGAAAACGAAAATTAAAGTTCAAATCTGGCTCAAAAAAATCATAAAATACCCTGAATATTTTCGATATGCAATTTAAATAACAATATAAACTTCAAAGAATAAGATTTTTACGCCATCGGAAAATAAAAAAATTCCTGCAATAGAGTAGATATGCCACTTTAAAAACACGAAGAAATTAGCTGACAGCAATTTCGTCAACTGATTGGTTGTTCCGACAGTTAATGAACGTATTACCATGACGAGAGTTCGGTCATCACCTATCACGCTTCCATAATATTGCACTTCGGAGTTCATTCTTGTTTCGTTAATTGCATATCGAATATTTTCAAGGCAGTTTAGGACATGTAATTTCAAACAGATTTGTATTTTGGTTCAATTTTTAATTCCTTTCTAAAAAGTTTTCAATGAATTCGAGTTAACCATGTTTTCTGACCAATTCTGGACCGCTAAACTGCTTGTCTCTCATCAAGCAAAAACGAGAAATTAAAGTCTTGAGTGGACTTTTTTCTTTCATTAATATTTTACAACTCTCTGTTGTAATAAAAACCACTTCTCGTAAAAAAAATAATATATGAATCGATGATTTGAGTAAATTTAATTTAATTTTTTTATTCCCATCCCCCAAAACGTAATATGCCCAAAACTTTTTTCTTACAGAATAACATCAACTTTTTTTTTTGGTTTTGTTTTTCGGAAATTGACCTCACGTAAAGCAAAACTATACAACTCTTTGCACGCAAAATTAAAAAATTTAAAAAAGCACATAAAAGCATTAGCTGTATAAAAACCTTAAAAAATACAACAAAACAAAAAGCCAAAGCTAAAACTCATTTTCTATTCTATATTCATTGATTTTACAATTGTAATTTACTTGGTATACAATAAAAATATTACTATAAAAAATAAATTAATTCATCAAAGATGTACAACATCAATACAAAAATATTTAAAAAGAGAAAAAAATTAATTTGGACGATTGTTAGTAATTTACGTAAATCGCGATGTACACGTAACACTTTCAGATTTCCATACTCAAAGTATAAACACACAAGTACATCTTAAGAAAAAAACGTGCCAGGAAACGAAACACGTCAACAAAAAAAAAATCAACATGATTTTATTCAAAAGCACCTACATAAAAACACACTAGTAGAAAAATATTCAACTTCGAAATTTTATTCCGGAAGAATAGTTATTGCAGAACACAAAAAACTAACGAAATCAAAAAAAAGAGGGAAAATATTGCCGTAGAATAACTCGAGTTATGTGTTAGTAAATATGCGAAAAATAAAAAGAAAAGAAAGAAAGAAAAAATACAAAATAGAAAAAAAACACGTGTGAGTGATCAAAACGACAGAAAAATAGACCTAATATAAAAATTACGTAAGTATTTTGTGTTCGTTTTAGTGATGGCACAGTAAAAAAATTTATAGCAATAAAATCTACAAGAAGGAAACTGTTGTACAGGATGATCTGAATGAAGAAGCAATAATAATATAATAAAGCATAAATGATTAACAATTAAAATCCGTAAAGCTCAACAAATGCCAAATCCAATCCGTCTCCGATTTCGCGATATTTCTCTTTCTCAATAAGCATTTCATCTGTAAGTTGAAATTTTTTCATTGCAGAATATACGTCAAGGTAATCGATAAGTTTAAAATTATCATTTAAAAATGATGATATGAATTTACAGGAATGAGAATTTTTGATCCCTCAAATCAATCATGCATGCGAGGTTTCTCAGATTTTAATTTAAAAAAATGAACGAGCACAAACGAATCGATACGATTAGCACAATTCAAAACTACATTTTCAAATCAATCAAGTTTCAAGACTCGAGAACTTTTACTTTCATTGGTTTGTACAAAATGAATTCTCCGAAACTTGAAACGAAAATGTAAGTGGACTGAAAATTAAATCAACCCAAACCACTATGTTCCATCTAGCATAAAGGGATGGGATGGAGAAAAGGAAAAAAAACATAAAAAACATAAACAGCAAACAATTAAAATACAAAATCAGTATCAGATCAAATTTTCGTAAGAAAAAATAAAAATAAAAAAACATGTTGCAACAATGTAGTAACGATCAACATGCAACACAACATAAAGTTGAATGTTGTACATGGAAGCCTTCGTTATACGATAATGCCTCCTATTCTACTTTGAAAAATTAAAGAAGAAATTTTTTTAATTTTAAAAAATTTGAATTAAATTTAGCAACTCAAATCGAATCGACTCTAATGTGCTCGAAAATAAGGCGAGAAATTAAAAAAATGAAAAAACCATTCGAAAACTGTCCCTACCTTACAAGAAACGGTGCAAAAAAGCGAACCTGTGCATTTCAGATGACTAATCGACCAGATTATATTGGTAATGTTCGAACGGTTGATATCCTCTAATCTTTTAATACTTTGTAAACAAAACTTTCACAATATAAAATATCAAAATAAATAGAAAAAGAAAACCTACACATACTATAATACAAAAACAGAGTGAGAAAGAAGGCTAGAAGTAAAAAACAATTTGAAAGTAAAAAAAAAAAAAAAAATGGTAGATGAAAAATATTTTACATGTTTTGTATATCGTTTAACGTCGCTTCCATTTCTTCTTGTAACATTTTATTCTTTTCCTTTTCCAGTAGTAGGTCATCTGCACGAATGGATATTTTTAAACATGGCAAAGCGGAAAACAAAAACAAATTAGCACAACGTAAAAAATGTTAATAACTAAAAAACAAAAAAATAAAATAAAATAAAAAGAAGAAAAACTAATCATGCTCTACACGCTGGGAAAAAACAAAACAGCTACATTTTCAATTAAATCAAAATTATAAAAGGTTCACACACTCGTTAAAAGCAAAACGGTGCAGGATAATTTAAAATTATGCGTTATGTACGAAAAAAATTTAAAACAAAAAAAAATACTTCCAAACTCAATTTTACGCGTTGAGAATGTTGAGATATCATGTAATAGGTACTTCGTACGAGTACATTTTACCTACCCAATTCCAGCCACGATTTGAAAATTAAAAAATTCTCTTCGCTTCGAGAAGAGAACAAACTGTAAAATATCGTAAATTTAGTATACAAAAACGTACCTTCGAGCCTGTCAACTTCCTTCTGTAATTTCTGAACAGATCTTTCTGCGAATTCAGCTCGTGCTTCAGCCTGTCGACAAAATATCGTGTAAATATAATTGTAATAAACCGATTATCAGAATTGACTCGGTTAATGAATTAACTACCCTGATGATATATTTCAATGAACGTCATAAAAATACATTTAATGTAATTTGATCCATTTGTGGTATAGTTTTTGAAAATATTTTCTGAATTATCACGAGAAAAAAGTAGTCATCAGAGCGATAAAACACACGCTACATTGCTAATTAAAATAATTTTCAAATAGTATCGTGAAATGGGTCAACTATTAATAGAAAATTTGGCAACGATGACATTCGTTGGTAACTAGAACTGTGTAAGTACATCAAGTAGTGAATTTCAACAGCTTCTTTTTTGAACGAACTGGAATGCCAAATTAATATTTCAAAATCGATTTTCAAATTTGGGTTTAGAATAATATACCTAATTGAATTTAAAATAAATATCATTTATTTAATTTCAGAGACACTGCATAGATCAGCATCTACTTCTAAAAAAGTACCTAGCCTACAATAATTTATGATTATGACGTTCAGTTCAAAATATCCACGTAGCCTAATTCGGAAAAAATTCGCAAGTTCATTCCTAATCAAATTCAAAATTCAATCAATTAATTAATTAATTTCTCAAAGTTATCGAATACAGTAACTTTAAAAAATGATTCAATTGATGGAATCTTCTGATCTCACGTCAACTTATATGCACACTCGATCGTAATCATTCATTCCTTGGCTTGCCATCAGCGATCATGCGAATAACGAGTAAATAATCAGTATGAAGATGGAAGACATTCCTGAAGCAGAGAAATATGTCCGTATTTGTATTTCCCTTCTCGTTGACGTAACCAGGTATAGGCAATACGAAAGACTTTATCATGTGGAAATCCGCACGAGGAAACAATAATGTGATACGTCTTCACAGTCGACTATTATCGCACAAATTACTCGTACATCAATGTAACCAGCGGATGCTCTCGTTTCATAGATAAGTTCATTTTAATCATTACTCGATATGAAAGAAGAAGTCATCACTTTTTCTATTTTTCAAAATGATAATTTATTTTATTGGTGATTTGAAGAATTTTGCGAATATTTTCCGGTTAAAAAATGATAACAACATTTGATACTTACCAACAAATGCTTTTAATTAATTATTACTAACGAAATTATATCAAGCGTTATTTTCAATAAGTACCTAATAATATGTACCTATCCCATATTTGTACAGAATGTCAAGTGAAATCCGTAATTTTATTGTTCTTCTGCAGTCAAGATATAAACGAATGCTCAATTTTTTCAATGAAAATTAGCACCTATGTTTTTCTTTTTTAAACACTTACTCAATTCATGTCATAATTTCTTTTCTTAAAATTTTTGTCATCATTTCACGAAACATTCTGCACCATGTCCCCGAAAAATTATCAGCAATCAACCCAAAATGTTAGTTATAAAAAAGCAGTTACATTACTGGTAAAAAAAATTCTAGCTTGTGTGATCTTGTGTGAATAATACAATGTCAGTGTGCTCTGATAGTAAATAATTTTACAATATGATAGATTCTGACACCTTCATTCTGTAAATTAATTTGTTTCCCTCGTCCCGATGAAAGTTCTAAAACGTTAAATGAAGTGGAAAATATGATTTTTATTTGCAATAACTTTTTTTTATTCCTTTAACCAAAATAAATATTCGTGTTTTTTTATTTTATTTTTCATTTATTCGTCACCATATTATTTGGGCTGTAAAACTGTTTCTATTTCTCTTATTGCTATAGTTCCTGTTCAGAGATAAGATTTTGAAAATGGTGAGGCCCTAATTTTAAAATGATAGATATTTTTGTAGTTCCTTTTTGAATTGAAATGAAATCGAAAAATTTTGCCACAAAAGAAGAAGTCGATGAACAGACATATTTTGACCTGACAAAAAGGTCTTCCATTTCTTCCCCCCCTCCCCTCGTTTCTGTACGTACGTATAGAATTATGAGCTAATTCATTACTTTTCCTACGTTGAAAATATTGAACTTTAAATAAGAGATGGTTCAAGAGGAATGAAACTACAATTCTTCGAAAAAAATTTGTGGGCTTTCACCAGTCAAATTTTGAAATTGTTGATTCGAAAAATGGAAATTTACTATTTTAAATTTCTACAGGCATTCAATTAGTTCCAGCTACAGTTTACAGCACTGACAAGTTTCCAAACAGAATTATTTCTCGTTACTTGAAACACGGTTTAAATTAGTTCAAACAATAAATTAGATCCAGTTTTCCAAGGAGTTGAAAATTTACTTTTAAAAAAACGTAACGTGCATCATGCATGATACTCGTATACGAGCTGGAAAAAAAATGCAAATGCAGTGAAAGCCAAGTCTTCGTTTGCTTTTTTTTTCAAATCGTCATTATTCACAATTACCAAGAAACATTCAAACGTATGGTCATTTTTGAACTGACACGTATGCACTTCGATCACACCTTTATTACTACGAGACTCTGCTGCTAATCACGTTCGACATGAAAGACACATGCAAATATCTTCGCAAGTTAATGAACAGAACAGAGTGACCAATAAGATCGAGCAGACCGGATACACATGTATGAATACATAGGCCTACGTAAAAGAAAATATTGCTGATAGGTTACAGTAAAGATGGTCTAAAAAGAAAACAGAATCGTAAGAAGTAGTTTTTCCCATTTTTTAAAAATTATTTTTATTTCCCAATTATACTAAAAATAGGTAGGCGAACTGCTTAAATTTAGGTAGACGTGACATTAATCTACAATTCGACTTTTGACAGTTGACTCGCACAAGAGAAGGTAATTCAGAAGTATTCTCTCGAACTTCCAAGATGGACAGTGAGTCGTCATATTCAAAAACAACAAATGACGAGTCAAAGTGTGTGATTTTCAATTTTTTGCAATTTGCTCGATCGATATGCATTTTTACTTTTCACTTTTTTTGGAATTTTAATTCCTGATTTTGAATATCCTCATAAGTTCTTGTAAACAGATTTACCAAGCGAATTATTTGACATCTAATTACAGAACACCCAATAAAATACACCTACCTACAGAAGAAACGTCACTAATTTTTTTTTTTTTTTTTAAATTACCGATGTTCATCGATTAATGGCACGTCTACTCTACACCCGAATAAAAAAATAATAATTTTTCCAGCATAGAAGAAGCAACTACCATACTCATTCTCTCCTATATTTACCTCTTTTAATTGATTACTCAATGCTTTGACCTGCTCTTCGAATGTTTCTTCTCTCTGTGTAGCCTATTGCGATTAAACAATTAAAAAGCAGAAAAAAAAGGTAATACAATATACACGATTAATTAATCAAACAAGCAGATGAGGTGGAAAAGAAAACAACATCAACAACACGGTAGTAGTAGTGGTAAATTTTTAATAAAAACAACATCACGCAGGCACACAAAAATTTTTTTTCGTGTTTCGGTTAAATAAACTACCTCTTTAAGGCGGTTATTCAACGTCTTAATTTGATTCTTATATTCTTCTTCTCTTTGGTTGGCCTGCCCACAAAAATACATTTCGTAAGTGAGCGTATCAAAATGAATCGAAAATTTTACATGGACACAAATTACAACAAGGTACGAGAACTGCAGTGGTAAATTTTTCATCAAAAGACTACGAGTTGATTTTTCGCATCAGTGATTGACTTGTAAAGGAAAAGCTTTCAATATCTCCAGGAAAAACGATACAAAATCGTTAGACATAGACAAATACTTCATTTCGGGTGAGTATAACATTCACACTATGCTACGGAGAGTCAAACGAGACGATTTCACCATCACGATGAATCGTGCGTATACGAGAGTGTAAGCGCATCCAGATCCAACATGAAAAACGCCGAAAGAATTCCAAGAATTTTCCAGCATTCTTCTCTACACAGGCGTCCGCCTGGATTAAATTTTAATCCCCCCCTGCATTCCCATCCACGCGGATGCCCATTCTATTCATTTGAAAAACAATACAGACGCGATGAGTTTTTAAAAAAATATAAAACCGCTGCTCTTCTTCGAGTCATTGATTCAATTCAACTTGAAGCGGCAGTGAAGGTGTAAATTTTCAGCCACTTTGACGGCGTGTAGAGCGAATTTTTCCACCAGCAGACGACCGAGAGACGGAGGCGATAATTAGTTCGAACTACTAATGAATAAAAACTTAGGCAACCTACATGAGACATGACATTAGCGACGACATCGTCGTTACACGGGTCATTTATTTGTAGTCGTAGTCGTAATCGTAATAGTAGACGTCCACATAGTTGTATTTATGGTATATATTTAGTCGGCGAATATAAATTTCGTGCTATTTTATAAACGGTATACATACGCATGGTACATCTACATACATACTACACATGTACGTGTACGACAAACTACATTGTTTCATCGTTCCTAAGACAAATATTATTATTACCGTCAGGTTCAAGTTTAAAATAGGTGGTCGTCTCGTAGGTTCGGTTAATGCTGCACATGAATGTCGAATTCTATGTGTGTACTGTGGTTCAACGGCCCACAATGCCCCCATTGCGCGAATACGTCATCTTAAATATTTCACCTAATCGCTTATTTCATTACCTACTGTCATTATTGTCTCTTTTTTTATCCATGCCCAATGATTCATCTACTATTGGCGGGTACTTGGAGAAGAAAAATGAGAAAACTTTTAGCTTACAAGGTCAATCACTGAGGAAAATATTTCTCGTTTCATACAGTTTTTCGTTTTTCACAATTTTCTTTTCGGTTTTACAAACCGTAATGCAAAAATTTGCTACGTTGTCACTAACATAATAGCATTTTGTCTTCATTTTGGAAAATGAGGCATTATATAAGTATAATCTCTGAGCAGAAAAGACAAAATTTATGGTTTTCGATTCTGTTCATCCTCCGGGAGAGCGCTTATTTTGAGGTGTAACTTTCCCATAAGAATTTTAGGTTTCTCAAGTCTCGAGAGAGAGATGCTATGCCTTCTCAGATACGGTTATTTTTGAAAAAATGTCATCTTTTGAATTTCAGATCAAACCGAATCCGCCATATATTTCAAAAATTTCATTTGAGGTGCTGTATTGGCCTATAACCTACATACAAAGTAGTTTCGGAATTTTCCCTTAAGTACTCTTCCCTATCTAAAAATTGAGAGACAATTTCACTTGCATAATATTATTCAAAATTGAACAAAAAAATCATTAATAGAGTATTTCCTTGTATAATTTTAACCTCCAATTGAAGCAACTCGACGGTTTTCACAGCAAAGGTACTCGACTTCAATTTACGATTTTTTTGGTCAAAATCAGCTAAAAATTGGCCCGACAAAATTTCAACGTCTTATCAAAAAAAAAAAAAAAAAGTAAAATCGAAGACCATAACTTTGCTCATCATCCTTTGCCTTCTGCTTATTAGGCAGCAAGTGCTTACACTGGGAGACCTTCTTCACCTCCCTAAGTGAGCAATTTTATGAATAGGTACTATTCCCTCGTGTATTTTTTTTTTTGGAAACACACTGCAGTTCGTAACGATTTTCTGAAAACCTTGTTTTTATCGTTTGGATGGCGTGTTTATGGTTGCTGAAAACGGTTGTAAAAAATATCCACTTTTTCCGATACTTACGAAGCATTCGAAGGACAAAATTGGATATTTTTTACAATATTAACAACTAGAAAAAAACATGATATTTTGGCAGCACTGCAAATATTCGAGTTGTTCTGCAAAAATAATTTGATCTCGATGATTTGAGATGATGGAATTTCGAATTATAAAATCACACATAATTCAACACTGGTTCGGAATTTTCAAAATCAATTTTGAAAGAAATTTCAAAATACACTAAATTTAATTCTAAGAACAAAAAAAAATGGAAAAATGAATAAAGTAATTCCTTTAACAAAGAAAAAAATGGAAAATTAATTTTCTGATCGGTTATGAATTCCAATTATCAAATTGATAAATCATTGTCCTAGGCAGAGGATAACTAGAAATCAATGAGTACATATTTTGCAGTGCTACCAAATTAAAAAAATATATACGAACTAAAATTACAATTATGAAGGATTTTTTTTTCATCCCAACTTGAACAAACAGCGATGCATTTGAAATTTCCCGTTTGGCAGATTAGATGGAAGGAGAGGGGGCCATGTCTATAAAAATTTGGTTAATACATTCAGATCATTGCAATTCAGAAAAAAAAATTGTTCATCAGCTGGTACTAAGTTTTTTCAACTCTCCCTTCTAAAAAAAAGAGGACGAAAGAGAACGCGAGAATCAATTCTCTTTCTACGGATATTACATACTTATCGTAAATTATTCGTTTTTCGAAAAAAGTTACTAAAAATTCGACATTTCTCAGGGTAAATTGACAACCAATTGTATGCAAAACATGTGGCTTTTTAAAAATTGAAGTACCGATGAAAAAAATTGAAAAAAAATCCTTCATGACTTACCATGAATTACACAAACGAAATACGCGATGTAATAACCAATCGTACGTACCTTTTCTTCTGATACTTCCAAAGATTTCAAATTATTACCAACAACACGTAATTCTTCTTCTAATTCCACAATTTTACTAAGAACAATAAAAACAAGTATTAATAATTCGAATAATTCAATTGAACGGATGCATGATAAGCGATAAGCATGTAAAGCTCAGTTAATAAATTGCAAAGCTTTGACTGGTCTATAAGCGTTTGTTAAAACTATGTTAGTATGGAGAAGAAAAAATAAAATATTATAGGTGCTTTGGTCTAATGGTGCAAAGGGTGGACTTTTGAAAAGGGTTCAATTTTTAAAATTTTATTGAATTTTTTTAGCGTGATCAAAGATCTTGAATGGGACTGAGAAACATAAATGATCTTTTTTTCGTTACTTTTCACAATACGTTCTAAATCCCATAATTTCAAACTTGAAACAATGTGGCTTGTTTTTTTTCAATTTGAATT